>NC_044977.1:137007538-137307538 GCF_008728515.1 Papio anubis | reverse complement strand
CATCACTTCGTCAACCTACTCTTGAAACCCTGAATCTGGGACACTTAAATCCTGTCCCCTCATCTTAATGCTCATCCTTACCCAAGACCATGGAGCCTATGCATTACTAGTTAGGAGTACTTCAAGGAACATCCGTTCAGTAGTTGGCTCAGCATCAAGTCAGCCATTTTATTCACGACCATATTAATTGTCTATAAGGACACCAGGGTGTGTTTTAGTTTTAGATTATTTTCAGTCTAATAAAGCTGTATAGGCTCACTCAGCAAAATGTTATTAGCTTTAAGAAAGAATAAAGTACATGGAGCACACACTTATGCATAAAAACAGTGTCATGGAGGCCACAAGCTCCCAGATGCTGCTTCATGATCACTGTTACCACATGAGATATGCTTCCATCATATGGGATAAGAACTGGCAGACATTTGAGTCATATCAGCACAGGACAGACCTAGGGGCCTGGATATTTTCAATTTAAATACTTTGCTAGTCCCCTTGGATTTAGCTCTCATTCTTTAATTTAGCTGTGGTCCATAATTTACCAGATTATATAATAGACAAACCTGACAACCAGATACCATATGCTCAGGGACATTTATTTCCAATCAGACACTCTTTTAGTTGATATTGCAAGAAATTTGTCCAATGGTCAAGTTTTACTGAAGTGTTCCTGTAACTAGAAGAGAGGATTGAGAGTCCAGGGGTTAACCCATTCCTTCCAGGGTATTATCCAAAAGAGATGGACTCACATAATTTTTCTGTGACACAATTTTACATACTGTAATGTCAGTCACATCACTTTTACTTATTTTCATACATTTACAATCCAAAAGTCATCAACTTTTATTTTAGAATCAGGGGGTACACGTGCAGGTTTGTTACAAAGGTATATTGTGTGATGCTGAAATTTGGAGTATGAATGAATCCATCACCCAAGAATTGATCATAGTTCACAATAACTAGATTTGCAACCCTTTCCCCACTTCCTCCCTCCCACCTCTTGTATTCCCCAGTGTCTATTGTTCCTATTTTTATGTCCATATGTGCTCAGTGTTTAGCTCCCACTTTAAGTGAGAACCTACAGTATTTGCTTTGCTGTTTCTGTGTTAATTCACTTAGGATAATGGCTTCCAGCTGCATCCATGGTGCTGCAAAAGAGAATGTCATTCTTTTTTTTTTCTTTTCTTTTTTTTTTTTACAGTTGCATAGTATTCCATCATGTATATGTACTACATTTTTTAAAAAATCCAGTTCACTGTTGATGGGCACCTAGGTTGATTCCAAGTCTTTTCTATTGTGAGTAATGCTGTGATGAACACATGTGTGTATCTTTTTAGTAGAACAATTTATTTTCCTTTGGGTATATACAAAGTAATGGGATTGCTGCATCGAATGGTATTTCAACTCTTAGCTCTTTGAGAAATCTCCAAACCGTTCTCCACAGCAGCTAAACTAATTTACATTCCCACAAACAGTATGTAAGTGTACCCTTTTCTCCACAGCCTTACCAACATCTGTTATTTTTTGACTTTAACAGAAGCCATTCTAACTGATGTGAGATAGTATTTCATTATGGTGTTAATTTGCATTTCTCTGATGATTAGTGATAATGAGCATTTTTTCATGTTTGTTACCACTTATATGTCTTCTTTTGAGAAGTGTCTGTTCATATTCTTTGCTCAATTTTTCATCGGGTTATTTGTCTTTGCTTGTTAGTTTTTTAAGTTCTTTATAGATTTTGGATATTAGACCTCTGTCAGATGCATTGGTCTAATATTTTCTCCCATTACATAGGTTGTTTGTTTACTCCCTTGATAGTTTCTTTTGCTGTGCAGAAGCCTGTTACTTTAATTAGATCCTATGTGTCAATTTTTGTTTTTGTTACAATTGCCTTTGAGGATTTAGTCAAAAATTCTTTGCCAAAGCCATTATCGAGGAGGGTATTTCCTAAAATTTCTTCTAGGACTTTTATAGTTTGAGATTTTATATTTGAGTCTTTAATCCATCTAGAGTTAATTTTTTTATATGGTGATAGGTAGGTGTATCCTATCACCAGTACATGGTGATAGGAGTTACCCATCACCAGTTTAATTCTTCTGTATATGGATAGCCAGTTATCCCAGCACCATTTATTGAATAGGGAGTCTTCTCTATTGTTTAATTTTATCAACTTTGTCAAAGATCAGATGGTTGCAAGTGTGGGGCTTTATTTCTGAGTTTTCTATTCCGTTTCATTGGTCTATGTGTCTGTTTTTTTCTACCAGTACCATGCTGTTTTGGTTACTGTAAACCTGTAGTATAGTCTGAAGTCAGATAATGTGATGCCTCCAGTATTATTCTTTATGCTTAGGATTGCTTTGGATTTTTTTGGGCTATCCATTCCTATTTTCTGCCTTCCTAGTAAAGTGAGATTTATTTGCGTTTCTACCTTTCCTCCCATAGATCACAGTTAAAACCTGAATAATCCTATTCCTCTTGATGGTGATTGGTTTAACTATGAGCAAATAAACCCTTTTTGGATAATGTTGGAAATATTTCTCTACTGAGGTCTGAAGTAAGGGTAAACTGATATGTATAATCTCATTTAATCCCCCCTAAACCACCAATTAGATACTGTTAGCTGCTTCTTTCATAGGTTAGAAAACTGAGGTTGAAGATGCTAAATAATCATACCACTCAATAAATGTTGAAATGCATTGCACAAATAATTTCCACAGAGGAAGTAATATAGTAAAATTATATCAAATCTGATATTGTTACATGGAGAAGCTTAATTGCTTTTAAAAATTAGATTCTTTCTCAAGTTAAATGAAGCCATACATTAAAATATATCAGATCCTGGAAATAATATCAGATGGTGTTTCTACCTTTGCAGTTACTGAACTCCATACATACCAAGTTCTCTCTCAGCGCAGTATCCATGCTGTATCTCCAATTCTTAGCACATAATTTGAGTGCTTGCCCTCAATAAAGTTGGTTAACTGACTAAAAGAGTAAATTTTGAAAATTTTGTTTTGCTGCTTCTTGAATGTATCAGGCTGTTGTGCAGTTGAATTCTTGAACAAAATGAAAAAAATATGATACAAAACATGATTTAATCATTAAATAAAACTGGCCTGCGTTAAGGAAATGACTGGTCTTGTCTAAACAGAACTATTTCAGTTTCCTAAGGGAAGCATCAGCTCAGCAAACAATGAGCTAATGATTAAACATTACATAAATAGTCTTTAAAGACAATGATTTTACGTAAAGATTACTATTCACATAAAGATTATGATTTTAACTGATATTATCAAAGGTTTTATTTCTATTATTTTTTCCAACTATCATCTTTTCTAACCAATTTTCTCAAGGCTAGGGGGAGGAAATATTAACATTTCTGTGTCAACTATTTTGTAAGTTTTAAAGTTAATTATATAAAGATCCCAAAAAGTCACGTTTTAGCTCTCATTTTAGTGTCTCAAACATTGATAAACCAAGCATAAATGTGTTCAAAATGTTGTTTCTTTCGTTGTGGTTGTTTGAGACGAAGTCTCGCTCTGTCGCCCAGACTGGAGTGCGGTGGTGCGATCTCGGCTCACTGCAACCTCCGCCTCCCGGGTTCAAAGGATTCTCCTGCCTCAGCCTCTGGAGGAGCTGGGATTACAGGTGCGCGTGCCACTACGCCCAGCTAATTTTTGTATTTTTAGTAGAGACAGGGTTTCACCATGTTTGCCAGGCTGGTCTTGAACTCCTGACCTCAAGTGATGTGCCCTCCCCAGACTCTCAAAGTGCTAGGATTACAGGCATAAGCCACCCGTGCCCGGCCCTATGTTTCTTTTCACTATTCTGGCTACCTCATAAAGTACAATACCAAATTGTAATTTTGTATTAAAATTTCTCATTATACTTGTAAAGATCTATCAAATTTACTAATTGCCTGTGACATTTGTAAAGATCTTAGAATTGAGGATATGCTATACATCTTCTTTTTTAAAATTCTTTTTTTTTTTTTTTTTTTTTCTGAGATGGAGTTTCGCTCTTGTTGCCCAGGCTGGAGTGCAATGGCACGATCTCGGCTCACTGCAACCTCCGGCTCCCAGGTTCAAACGATTCTCCTGCCTCAGCCTCCCAAGTAGCTGGGATAACAGGCATATGCCACCATGCCCGGCTAATTTTGTATTTTTAGTAGAGAGGGGGTTTCTCCATGTTGGTCTGGCTGGTCTCAAACTCCCGACCTCAGGTAATCCTCCAGCCTTGGCCTCCCAAAGTACTGGGACTATAGGCGTGAGCCACCGCGCCCGGCTAAAATTCTTTTTTCTAAACTTGCAAAAATTTAATCTTAATACATATCTATATTTATACCCAACCAATAATCTATACATATATTTCATTTCAAAAATCAGCATAATAAATTGTCATTTGCCTACCTTTACTACTGTGTTAACATAGAATATTTTCCTTAATTTCTAATTCATTTTGTAATCAGCTTCTTCCTTATAGCTTTGGGAATGTTAACTGGTGAGCTTCAATCAAGTCTATTTTGCTACATTTTAAGAATGACAGGCATTGAATGTTCTGGTGTATTATTTGAGGTCATGATATCAAGTTTTCTTAAAAAATTTTTTTTTTTCTATAGCCGTATTGGCAGTGGGAAAACTCATCAAGCAGTTTCCAAAAGAAATTGCCTCTGGGAGCGTTCCAGTGAATATGCCAGTGGATAAACTGCTTATTATATTACAAAAATGTTGTTTATCTTCTTTAAAAGAATCTCGAATTACAGGAAACGTTACTTAAAACAAACTGAGATAAAAATGTAAATCCACTGCAAATAGGGAAGTTATTGGGCTTTTTGTTCCAGCCAGTGGCAGTTTGCCTGTATGCATAATAGCCAACAATTTAGATCCTGCTCAGTAGCATGCACATCACACAGAGATAGCTTATATAGCCTCTGGGCCACCCTCTAAGTAAAGCTAAGATTTTTCGTGTGTTTGCGCACCCTATTCATCTAGGGAACTGAGACATGCATTCATGAAGGTCTATATGATGCCATGAATATCAGCATCTCTTTATGCAAGTTTCTCACATCAATACTAAAACAATACTCAAGTTAATTACATTCCATTGAGCTGGACTTGAATTGCACACAGGCATAGAAAATGTTGCTTAGCAGATGTGATTTCAGGAGCCTGGGGTAAAGCACCTTTTCAGAAAAACAACACTGCAATTAAAAAGATGCAACCACCTGTTCTTTGATATTTATAATGTTTTAAAAGTACACATGGATGTAGATTCAATGATTAGATATTCGGAGAGTAATAAACTTCTTTGATTTACACTAAATACCAATGGCAGGTATTGGAGATATTGGATTCCTTTTGGAAAGAAATGGTGAGAAAGGACACACCACGAGGCACCTCTGAGGAAAGTGGAACCATACAGGAGAAAAGGACTGTGGAAAAGGGCTCGGGGAGACAATATAAATTACAACGTTTGACACATAATTATACACAATTTTGTATATTTCCAAATTTTAAGTTATGTTGACTTTTGTCATATTGATTTCAGATCATTTTTATTTTTTAATGGTGAAAATTAAAGTTGAAGTCCCCTCCTTTTTTTTCCCAGTGTGTGCTTCTTTGTCTGGAGCAATAATTGTGATGTTACTACACAATTAGTTTGTATTTATTTTGCTTTTATTGCATACATATGTGTCCAAAACAAATGTGAAGTTGTTATCCTGTCTATTTTTTACAATTTACATAACTGGTTTCATATACTGATATATTTTTCTGCAACTTTCTCTTTTTCACTGAGCATATTTTGAAGCTGTATCCACTTTAATTGTGGCATTATATTCATTTGTTTTAATGCATCACAATATACTATCCATCCCTCTCCCGTGAACATTTAGATTATTTTCAAATTTTCACCATTTAGTAAATATTGGTGCAATAAACATTCATGTCATTCATGTCTCCTTCTGCACTAGTGGGAAAGCCTATCTAGGATTGCATACGGCCATTGGCTACTTTGCTAAATACTGACAAATTTCCCTTCTTGGCAGTTGTAATTGTTTTGTTGAATGGATAACAACTTGGACAGCTACAAACATGTGGTTTTGTTTGTTTGTTTTGTTTTTGTTTTTGTTTTCCCCAAATCAATGCTTGCAATTCTGTTCCTTAGAATCTTTTTTTCAACTGGGTAGTAGATTTCTTAATGGTATTGTGGGTAGATCTAATAACTTTTTGGTTAATTTCAATAATTACAACTTATTTCATGCCAGTTAAAACTTCAATATGACATCTGGTTCAGAATTATCCCACTCCCCCATTAAAGTGAAGAGATATGGCTCTAGGGTCTTGTAGAGAAGAGGGCAGCATGATCTGCTGTTTTACTCTTAACAGCTTAGTGGCAAGGTGGAAGTGGTCAGGGCGTGATCTACCTTGTACAACTTCCTCCCTATCTCTTGCTCTAGATCCCCATCTTTGAGGATAGGACAAACAGGATGGGTGAAAGCAGAGATCTTCTCACATAACTGGTTTCCTCAGGTGGTTGAGGAGTCTTTGTCTCACTGAGTTACTGTAATTCTGCCTGCTGCTTGTTGCCTTCACTTATGTGGGGTTAAACACATAAAAAGTAACCATGAGGTTTTTTTTGGATTGGTGTGCAGCTTACACAGCCCCACTGACATCCAGGACCGTTCTAGAGAGGTAGTCATGACTACTTTCAACCCAACTAGTTATCCATATCCTAAATCCCTTTCAAAGAGAATGTCTTGCTTAGCCGGCACTACCTCCTTTCTCTAAGCTCTATTCTCCAATGCACATTGCTATGGGGACCACTGAGTTGCTTGTACACAATTTCATAATATAGGTTCCTCCTGATCCTTGTATCTCCAGGTGTACTACATCATGGTGCCTACCTGCCCTTATATTGCAAATACCCTATCAAGCCTCCATCCTTCAGAAATATTTAGGTGAGAAGCAGAGAATAGTCTCATTAATCATGTATGCCCTCAAACTCCAGGGGATATATATCAACATAGCCCAAGAACTCCTTCACCATGCTCCATCCCCTTGTACTCCTACAATGATCCCAAGACTGAATGAGAATTCTGCAGCTCAGCAGGCCACCAGCTGGGGTATGAAATGTCATTTTCCTCTTCTTGCTAGCATCCTGATATTATTAAGTGATTTTTCTTGGAGTTTGCCTCCTTTATTTTTCCTTGGAGCAGGGAAGCAGCCTCTTTTGCTTTTATGACAAGAAGCGGGAAAATCAAGAACATTACATTTCCTATAAGATGAAGGTTCATAATGTTTCTTTCCTCGCTCTACTGCCCTGTCTTCTTAACCAAAGGAGGAATGGAATAATTCCTGAAATAGAACCTTATTTATTAAATGTCAAAGACGCTCTTCAGCTTCAACGCAGGTAGCATTTCTTAGAATGTGGAACATGAGGTCACTTTCTGTATTCTGTTCAGTGATTGGTCTAATCTATTCCTCTCCTGTCTGTGAAAGTGTTCCTGTTTCCCCACTGCTACACAAACATTTGATTAATAGACTCTAAAATTCTCATCAATCTGATGGGTATTTTGTTTTTCTTTTCTCGGTAGTTAAAACATCTTTTCATTCTTATTTTCCATTCAGTTTTTTCTTTGTGAATAATCTTTTTATATCATCTTCCAACTTTTCTATTTGTTTTCTCTACTGATTTGTGCAAGCCTTTTTTTGACTTAGTGTCTATAATCAAACATGCAAGTTTTAAAAAGTATACTAATGCTTTATGTTGTATATTTTCCCCCAGTTTGTGTCTTGCCTTCTCTATCCTGTTCTACAGTTTTCTGTACATTTGAGTCTATGTTTAGGCCTCCTTTTCAGCTTTCTTGACCATTTTGCCTATTCTTTTGCTGTTATATACTGTTTAGTTTTTAATAAACTAAAGCAGTATTGGTATCTGGCATCTTCCTGTTTCTCCAGTGTCTTGGTGATTTTAGCCATTTATTCAGGCATATAAATGTTAGAATTAGTGTGTCAAGTTCCATAAAGAACACTGGTGAAATTTTTACTTAAATTACATTGATTTTCTAAATTACTTTATAGAAAATTTTCCTTCTCAGAGTTTTCCCATCCATGCTTATTTATCTTCATTTCATATGTCTTTTAACTAACCTTCAATTATGTTTATATTTTCTTAGTAAAATTCCTACATATATGTTATTATATCCATCCCTAGATACCTTATAGCTTTTAAATCTTTATTTTATTAAACTTTCTCTGGACATACCTGAGAGATGAAATAAAGCAAATATCTCAATAAAGTGAGGTACACAAATTTTTTGGTTTCCCAGTACATATAAAAGTGATATTTATACTATACTGTAGTATATTAAGTGTACCATAGCATTATATCTAAGTAAACAATGTAAACACCTTAATTAAAAGACAATTTATTGCTAAAAAAAAGTGCTGAGAATCATCTGAGCCTTCTGTGGGTTGTAATTTTTTTTGTTGTTGGTAGAGGGTCTTGCCTGGATGTTGATGGCTGCTGACTGATCAGGGTGGTGGTTGCTGAAAGTTTGGGGTGGCCGTGGAATTTCTTAAAATAAGACAGCAATGAAATTTGCCTCATCTATTAACTCTTGCTTTCATAAAAGATTTTTCTGTAGTCTGCATTGCTGTTTGATAGCATTTTACCCACAGTACAAGTTATTTCAAATTGGAGTCAATTTTACCCACAGTAGAATTTATTTCAAATTGGAATCAATCCTCTCAAGCCCTGCTGCTGCTTTATCAACTAAGTTTATGTAGCATTCTAAGTTCTTTGTTGTCATTTTAACAATGTTCACAGCATCTTCACCAGTAGTAGATTCTATCCCAAGAAATCTTTGCTCATCCATAAAAAGCAACTCTTCATCCATTCAAATTTTATCAGGAGATTTCAGCAATTCAGTCACATCTTCAGGCACCACTTGTAATGCTAGAACTTTTGCTATTTCCATCACATCTGCAGTTACTTTCTCCACTGAAATCTTGAACCTCTCAAAGTCATCCATGAGGGCTGGAATCAACTTCTGCCAAACTACTGCTAATGCTGATGTTCCGACCTCCTCTCATGAATCACAAATGTTCTCAATGGCATCTACAATGGTCAATCTTTTCCAGAAGCTTTTGAATTTACATTGCCCAGATCCAGTAGAGGAATCACTGCCTATGGCAGTTATAACCTTATGAAATGCATTTTTAAAATCGTATGACTTGAAAGTCAAAATTACTTCTTGATTCATAGGCTGCAGAATGAATGTTGTGTTAGCAGGCATTAAAACGTAATTAATCTCATACATCTCCATCAGAACTCTTGAATGACTACGTGCATTGTCAATAAGCAGTAATATTTTGAAAGAAATATTTTTCTGAGCAGTAGGTCTCACACTGGGCTTAAAATATTTAGTAAGCTATGCTGTAAATAGATGTGCTGTCACCCGGGCCTTGTTGTTCCACTTCTAGAATGCAGGCACAGTAGATTTAGCATAGTTCTTAAGGGCCTTAGCATTTTTGGAATGGTAAATGAGTATTGGCTTCAACTTGAAGTTGGCCACTGCATTAGCCCCTAACAACAGAATCAACGTGTCCTTTGGAGCTTTGAAGCCAAGCATTGACTTCTCTTCTCTAGCTATGAAAGTCCTAGATGGCATCTTCTACCAACATAAGGCTACTTCATGTAAATTGAAAATGAAAATTAGTATAGCCACCTTTATCAGTGATCTTAGTAGATCCTCTGGGTAACTTGCTCCAGCTTCTACATCAACACTTGCTGCTTCACCTTGCACTTTTATGTTATGGAGACAGCTTCTTAAATCTCATGAATCAACTTCTGCTTACTTTCATTTTTTCTTCTGCAGCTATCTCACTTCTCTCAGTTTTCATGAAATTGAAGAGTGTTAGGGCCTTGCTCCGGATTAAGATTTGGCTTCAGGGTATGTTATGGCTGGTTTGATATTTTATTCATACTGCTCAGACTTTCCCCATATCAGCAATAAGGCTGTTTTACTTTTTTCTCATTCATGTGTTTACTGGAGTAGCACTTTTAATTTCCTTCAAGAACGTTTTTGCATTTACATCCTGGCTACTTGTTTGGTACAAGAAGCCTAGCTTTTGGCCTGTCTCAGCTTTGGACATGCCTTTCTCGCTAAACATAATCATTTCTTGCTAAACACAATCAATTTAAAGTGAAAGACATGCAACTCTTCCTTTCGCTTGAACGTTTAAAGCTATTAAGGGTTATTAATCAGTCTAATTTCAATACTGTGTTTCAGCAGAAGGGAGGCTCAAGGAGAGGAAGAGAGACAGGGGAATGACTGGTTGGTGGAGCAATCAGAACACACACAACATTCATCAATTAAGTTTATCATCTTATGTGGATGCAATTTGTGGTGCCCCAAAACAATTGCAATAGTAACATCAAAGATCACTGATCTCTCAGGTATACCTCTAATTGCTATTGACATTCTGAAGGATCTCTCAGGTACGCCTCTAATTGTTATTAATAGTGTGCAACGCTAGTGATTTTGTATGTTGAGCTTATAGTTAATAACTCTGCTAAGCTCTCTTATTACTTATAAAAATATGTCAATATACTTTCTTAAATTTCCTACATAGATAATGTTTGTCTTCAAATAATAGCAATATTCCTGTCTGTTTCCTGATTTGATAGGATCACAATTTCACCATAAATGTGAGATAGGAAAGTTTGTTTGGTTTTGCTTGGAAGTACATCAAATCTATGGATTGAGTTATTGGTAAGAATTGACTGTTTTATAATATTTTGTTTTATTTATCAAAGAACAATGTAGCTGCCATATCCCTCTCTTTTTCCGCATTTATATTTATATTTAGGTCTTTTTAAAGTTACAAATCTATATCTTCTTTATGTCTGCTAGTAAAGTTTTAAATTATCTCCCAAATGTTATGCATATTTTAATATGTGGCCAGACGGAGACCCTTCAACTTGGCTCTTGAGCCCTTTTGACATGGTCTTAGTAGTCTTCGTTAACTAGTATATCAAGATGATATATAATAATTTTGTACATTTTTCAGGTTCAGTTGGCATCATCTTTTTCTCTAAGAAGTCCTAGTGTTTTTAGAATGAGAAGTTGTATTTCAAGGCCACTACCTGGATACTAATGACATGCGTGCTTTTTTTATTGTCTTTTGATTTTTCTGTTTCTGTTTTGCTTGTCTTTTCCTTTCATGCATTTTTTTTTCTTTATAATGTGGGTCCCGTAAAAGAGTGAGTATACAATACACCCTTCTGCATTGTCCTCAATGCTTGTGTATTTCTATATGAACATGTTATATTTATATATATAAATATATGTAAGTATATGCAAGTATAACAGTATATTACTGTTTCAAGAACTGCAGTTATTATAAACCACATTTCCACATTCTCAACATAGTGTAGTGATTAAGAAAACAAACTTTGTAGTCAGCCATGTTGGGTTCAAATCCTAGCTTTACCATTCACCAAATCTGGTAGTGTGGGCTCCTTGTGTTTTAATATTTTTGTCTGTAATAAGAGTATAAAAGGATTAACCCCACAGATATTGAGAAGTAAAATCAGTTAATATATATTCCTGGTATATGGAAAGTACTACATAATTTCCCATTTTCTTCTTAATTATTATTATAATCATCATTAAGTTGCTTCTCAGTCAATGATATCTCATAAAATTCCTTTTCCAATAATACAAGGGTTCTTTTTCCACCTTTCCAATTTCTTCACTATAATAAGCCTATTCAGATTTTTAAATTTCTTCTTAAGGCCAAAGTGAATGGTTTTAGTTTTGCTAGGAATATCATCCTTTCTAGAAGTGTGTAAATTTAAAGTTACAGAGTTACACATAATATTTTCTAATAATTATTTTCATTCTCCTTTTATGTAGTTATATTTCTTTTTTTCATATTAAAATGCCCTTTATCGTTTAAAGACCATGTTCTCATCCCTGCTTCTATTCAGACAAATAGTTTGTATTTCTATAATCTTATAGCCCGTCTCTTGCAGAGGAGTAAATGGTTTACTCTAATTGTAAATATTTACCCCCAAAATCAACAGGAACATATTCCAGTCAAACAATACAAATTTAAGTATTAAGTGAACAGTCACAACTAATCTAGTTTTTTACCATCTATTTTCCATTCTTATTTTCCTGCCTTTCTGATCTTGACCTGTGGCCAATTTTTAGATAAAGTTCACATTCCTCAGGCAATCAAGGAATCCTGTTTTTACCATCTATTTTCCATTCTTTTCTCCTACCTTTCTGATCTTGACCATGTGGTCAATTTTTAGATAAAGTTCACATTACTCAGGCAATCAAGGGATCCTGTATTGATGGACCCATCGAATCTATTCTACCTACTATTCAAGAACAATTTCATGAACTCCCACATATTTACTAAACAACTATCATAGGTACATTTTAATTCTGACCAAACATATCCTACTACCCCCACAAACAAATGGATTTCTGCCACCAGACCTTTACTTTTCTTTTTTATATATATATACTTTAAGTTCTAGGGTACATGTGCACAACGTGCAGATTTGTTACATATGTATACATGTGCCATGTTGGTGTGCTGCACCCATTAACTTGTCATTTACATTAGGTATATCTCCTAATGCTATCGCTCCCTCCTCCCCCCTCCCCACAATAGGCCCCTGTGTGTGATGTTCCCCTTCCTGTGTCCAAGAGATCTCATTTTTCAGTTCCCACCTATGAGTGAGAACATGCGGTGTTTGGTTTTCTGTCCTTGCGATAGTTTGCTGAGAATGATGGTTTCCAGCTGCATCCATGTCCCTACAAAGGACACGAACTCATTCTTTTTCATGGCTGCATAGAATTCCATGGTGTATATGTGCCACATTTTCTTACTCCAGTCTGTCACTGATGGACATTTGGGTTGATTCCAAATCTTTGCTATTGTGAATAGTGCCGCAATAAACATACATGTGCCTGTGTCTTTATAGCAGCATGATTTATAATTCTTTGGGTATATACCCAGTAATGGAATGACTGGGTCTAATGGTATTTCTAGTTCTAGATCCTTGAGGAATCGCCTATGTGGTTATATTTCTACTCTACATTCAGAGTTCAGAGTGCTCACAATTACACCATGGAACCTCCCTTTGACTCTAGGTTCTAAACTCATAAGTATGTTTTCCTCTTTTGTTTTCTTGATGAAATTAATCAATGATTTTCATATTTTCAGGGAACCAACTTCTGGATCTGTTTTCATTTTGAGAAAAATTAATTTTAGGATTCCTCTTGTTAATTTTTTCTTTCTACTTTTTTAAAAATTTATTATTCTTTTTCTAATTTCTGATGGTGATTACTAGGTCCCTTCAGTTTTCACCTGAATACTGTTTTCACTGTGGCCTGTTAGTTTTGATGTATATTCAGTGGATATTTATCGAGCATTTACTGTGTTCACTGACTTAGGATCACATAAGCACAAAATTGTTGCCACAGAGATGCCTATATTCTAAAAACGTTTGCATGTTATTTTATCCACTGTGTTCTCTTTTCATTGCTGTCTATATAGCTTGTCATCACCTTTATATTTTCCTTGATGCAAGCATTATCCAGGAGCATGTTTCCTAATACCAAAGTACTTAAAGTTTTCTTTAAAAATTTGTCTCTCACTTAATTAGATTTTATTCTGAGAAGATTTTCTTTATAGCAAGTTAAATCATCAATTTGGAAATATGCTATTTATTTAATTTTTGACTAGCTTAATCTCATTTTGAAAGAAGTCTATTGTAGAGTTTTATTTTAACAGTCTACATATCAAATTCTTATTTCATTTGGAATGTTTTTGCTTTCTGTAATTAGCTGTTTTTTTGTGCATATTGATTGCTTCTTCAAAAATTGTTTCTTCTATTCTGATTTAATATCTCTTTGTATCCTATGTATTGCTTTAATTTTAAATTTAACTTTGTTGGTATTCTATTCCCTCTACTTTTTTTGTTTGCCTTTGCCTGTTATTTTTTTCTTTTCCTTGCCTAATCCTTTATTTTATTTTAATTTTATGTTTTCTTTAAGTTAAATTTAATTTAATTTTAAGCTCCAGGATACACGTGCAGATGGGCAGGTTGGTTATATAGGTAAACATGTGCCATAGTGGTTTGCTACACCTATCAACCCATCACTAGGGTATTAAACCCCACATGCATTAGCTATTTATCTTGATGTCTCCCTCCCCCATCCGCTCACCCCGTGCAGGCCCCAGTGTGTGTTGTGCTCCTGCCTGTGTCCATCCATGTGTTCTCATTGTTCAGCTCCCACTTACAAGTGAGAACATGCTAACCCTTTATTTTTAATCTTTCTTTATAACTTTGTTTTACATGTATTTCTTCGAAGCCACAAATAGCTTGGTTTTCCTTTTTCAACCCACTCTGATTAATGATAGCTTTAAGTTTGTTCACATTTAGTGTAATGACTAATTTACTTGGATTATTCCTTCTATCTTTATGTTTGTGGTTAATTTTTCTCTGAAGTCCCATTTCTTTTTTGTTATTTTTGCTAGGCTGATCAAGTTGCAATTTATTCTATTTTCCCCTTGTTAATATGGAACTTCTACTTTATTTCTGCATTTTCACAATGATTACTTTTCCTTTCTTGGTCATAAACAGATAGCTAGCTATCATATAAAAACGAGATCCAACTCTTTACCAAATGATTATATGTAGCTGTAAGTGTCTCACAAACCCAATTGGATGAGATATTTGTAATGCTTTTACTTCACTCTTTCACCTCTTCCCCAGAGGAGATACTTAGAATATTTTAATTTATTCTCTCTCCCAACTTTTTGCATCTATCTTCTAGTTATTGTTGAGATAGCTTAGTATTTTTTATTTCAAAAACTATTTTATTTTATACCTATATAAAATATTTCCAGCCTTTCATTATTCTTGTAAGGGTAACTGTGTTTATATGTTTGAATATTGTAAGATTCATTACTCAGTGTCCATGTCTTTCTCTTCATCTTCCTCACTCTTGGATGATGTTTCTGCCCTGCTTTACTTATTTTTACTTGGTTTAAAATTTTAAGTTGACATTTATTTTCTCTCATCACTTTGAAAATATCGCTTCATTGATTTCTTGCCTCTTTGTTGTTATTCTGAGTATTGTTTCTTAAAATATAATCTGTTTTTTATTCTTTGCTAATTTTGAAGACTTCCTTTTTTATTGCATAGTTATCATTAGATATGTCTAAGTGTTGATTTAATTTTGCTTTATTTTGCTTGGAACACTATAATTTTTCTACATGAAGATACATGACTTTAATCAATTTCAGAATTCTTACTATTTATGAGTTTAATCTTTATTGTTCCTCTGTCTCATAATATATTTATTTTTCTTTTATCTTTCTCTTTTTTATCTTGTTTTTTATCCTTAGTTTTATCTTCAGTTTTATTAATTTTTAAACTGTGTTTAATCTTTTACCTAACATTTTCATTTTGTTTTTAATTTTAATGTCTACCTTTGTATTTGTAAAATTCTACTCAGTTTTTAAAAATCTGTTTATTTATTTCATAAGCTTTGTACTGTTGTTAACATTTTTGTTTCTTGTTTTAGGTATTTAATTGTCTAAAAAATACTCATATCTTTTCTAATTTTTAAAACAATTTACATGAAGTTCATGTGTCTTTACTTCCACTATTTTTGCTGTATCTGCTCACTTTCACTCAGGAATTGTTTTTCTACTGCGCTTTTAATTTTTGTGTGTGTGAGCTTATTTTCAGTAGGGCTTAATTTTTTTTCCTGTGGAAACTCTTTGTAGCTTGAGTTGCAGGAATATTCTCCACGACTGGTTTTGCATTGTTTCTGTTATGTATTCAAAGGATATAACCGTTCTAGGATGATTTTTATGTTAATCTTTTAGCTTAATGCAAAACCAGGAGTTTGATGTTTAGCGGAAATGTTTGTTTTTTTCCTACTCAGAGTCTCAGCAGAGGTAGATGAGTTTTGCTGTATTTTCTCTTTTACAGTGAATGAATATTTTTGTATCTATCATTTTATTGAGTAGCCTAGACTTTATGTGAAATTCTCAGTTTTAATTTTATACTTTGCAAGAGTCATAGCCGTTACTGACTGCCTCAGGTGGACATTAAAACCCAGCCTCTAATTTATTGGACTGATATGAGTCTATCACTATGAGAGAGAGAGCTGTGACAGCAGCTCATATCTTATGCCTCTGATTATCAGTTTGAACTTCATTTCTGTTATGTGCGAATTTTAATTTCCTAATTGTGAGCTCAACAATCCATTAAAAATCTTTTAAATCTTTAAAATTTTATCCATGATTCTGGATGTTTTTAGCAGGATAGTTATTTTAGTTTACCATTGTGTTCAAAACAGAGACAATTTATTTGTCAACTTAAGAGTTTATCATATTTAAGAGATGATTTTAGTCTCTTTGCATTATGGTTCATTCTATATATTTTTCTTTTACATCAATATTTATTATAATAAACTTTTTCTTCCAGTAATAGCAGACTAGCTTGCTATAGATCAAATCTCTCACTGAAAGCAGTTAAAAAGAAAGACTCATGTAGATAGCATTTATCGGATAGCACCAGAGAGCTATGAAGGGAATGAGGCTTGAGAGGCTAAGAGTCTGGAGAGAATGAAAGCTCAGAGAAGTGAGCATAATGTTAAATGTTACATTTTCTTTCCAAGTATTTTCAACTCTAAAGTGGCAGCAGAGAAGTTAAACTGATAAGAAATCAGTGGCCAAGAGTTTGAAAGGCTGGAGAGCTTGTGGCATTCCCAGATAGCTGTGTAAAACAAAACAAAACTGGAGTTTAGGACCCAGGAAAAGATGAGGTGCTAATAACACACAAGGCTTTTCATTGTGACCCTAAAGAAATAAAGTGGACAAAAGAAGACAAAGCCTCAAAATGACTGAAGCCAAGCCTTGAAATAATGTCATACCTTAATGAATTAATGAATATTATCATTACTATCTTAATGATAATGAATGAAGAAATTATCAAATGTCTGCCAGAAGGAAAAGTAACACTCTCTGGTGGAAGATGACATCACTCAGGAATTAAATTTGTCTTCCTTTGACTATAGGCAATTTCTGTCAGTCAATAAAAACAAACTAAGCATGCGCAAAGTAATACACACATATACTATATTTTTGGTTTTGTTATACATATGTGAATTATCTTATATGATGTATATGAGATATGTGATACATACATTTAAATTTTGATCTTAAAACCCAAGAGTAGATTCACAGGAGATGTGAATACTGGAATTAATAGACACTGACTTTAAAATAGCTATTGTTAATATATTCCAGAAAATGGCAAGGGGAAAAAATTCAAGAATTGAATACTATAAAAAATTAATTGAAAAATCTAGAGCCAGTTTAAAAATACAATTATTAAAATTAAGAAATCAAAAGGTGGTCTTAACAGAAGATTTAACTCGCTTGAACAGAGAATTAGTATACTAGAAAATCAGTCAGAGGAAATAATTAGGCTAGATTACAGAGATAGGAAGAATACACAGCAATGTATATCTGTAATGGATATAATAACATTTTGTAACATATGTAAAGTAGGAATTCAAGAAAGTGAGTGGAGAAAGAATTTGACAAAAGCAGTATTTGAAAATTTAATATCCAGGAATTTTTCAAAATTGACTATAGAGATAATGTCCTAGATTTTCTCAAGAATTTCTGTGAGTTTTCAGCGGAATAAATGCAGAAAACATCATACCACTATAGTAAAACTACTCAAAACCCCAAATAAAGGGAACCCTTAAAAGCATCCCGTGAAGATAAATATATCTTTATATATTGTGTTGCTACCTTCACAGGAGCAACACTAAGGCTGACAGCTGATTTCTCAATAGAAATAAATGAGAGTGGATTGAAATTCCAAGTGCTGAGAAAAAATAACTGTCATCCGATAATTCTATAATAAGTTAAAATTTCCTTCAAAAATGAAGGTAATATAAAATATTTTTGGGAAAAAAGGCAGAGAATCCATTATCAGCAGACATACATTTAACGAAATACTAAGGGATGTTCCTCAGGTAGAAGAAAAATTATCCCAGTACGTGCAAGAAGATATGTGAGTAAATCTAAATGAATACTAAATATTTAAAACATTTAAAATGAATCATGACTATCTGAGAGACACACACACACACTTGCACACAGGTGGCATCAGAATACACAAGAACAGTACAAAAGCAGGTGAGGTGAGTGTAAATGGAGTTAAAGTGTTCTATGGTCTTTTCATTGTCTAGCAAATTAAAAAACTACTAATTTTTATTAGTATTTAGTAAGGCAAGAAAGCATGTAATTTACATTTAGTGTAATTTTGATTCATTGGGTTTTTATATATGATCTTTTTTACTTGTTTTCTAATTGACTCAGTTTTATGTTTCATTATTCCTTTCTTGAAATTTTTTAGATTTGTCAAATATATTTTACTAATCCCTTATCCTCCCTGTTAACTTGTCATACAATCCTTGCCTTTTTCTTTAGTTGTTAGCTTAAACCTTACTTCAGGTATTCATGTCTTATTTTTAGCCTAATATAATTTGTTATTTCTATGATTTTTCTGACAAGATTAGAAACTAAAGTCATTTATTGTACTGCCTCTTTTGGTGTTATAATGTTATACATTTTAATTCTATATACATTTTATAACTAGTAAACATTTATTATTATTAATTTAAAATTACCAATATATTTGCCCTTTATGTTGCTCTACATTTCTTTCTTCATTCCTTTGCTTCCATCTGGGATCATTTTGTTTCTGAACAAAGAATTCCCTTTCGTTTTTCTTTCAGTGCAGGTCTGCTAATGACTAATTCTCTCATATTTGACTTCACTGAAAATATCATTTCACAGCTGGGTGTGGTGGCTCACGCCTGTAATACCAGCACTTTGGGAGGTCAAGGCAGGCAGATCACGAGGTCAGGAGATCGAGACCATCCTGGCTGACACGGTAAAACCCCGTCTCTACTAAAAATACAAAAAAAATTAGCCTGCCATGGTGGCGGGCGCCTGCAGTCCCAGCTGCTCGGGAGGCTGAGGCAGCAGAATGGCGTGAACCCGGGAGGCGGAGCTTGCAGTGAGCAGAGATCGCGTCACTGCCCTCCAGCCTGGGCGACAGAACGAAACTCCGTCTCAAAAAAAAAAAAAAAAAAAAAAAAAAGAGAAAATATCATTTCACCTAAGTTTAAATTACTTTTCTTTCAGCGCCTTAAATATCGTGTCATCATCTTCTGACTTCTATAGTTTCCTTTCTTTAAAAATTCAAATGTCAATCTTTTTTCTTCCTTGAAGGTAATGGGCATGTTTTTCTTTGTTGGCCTGCTTCTAAAATATTTTTCTTTTTATTTAGCAGGTTTACTATGATGTACTATAATGGGTTTCTTTGTATTTATTTTGTTTTAATTTCTCAGTGCTTATTATGTTTACGGCTTGATGATGTTCATCAATTTGAGAACATCCTTGGTCACTGTATACTCAAATATGACCCCTGCTTTTTTCTCTCAGTGCTCTTTCTGTGACCCCTGTTATATTGATGTTAAAATTTTCACGGTGTCCTATATGCTCATATGTCCTGTACCCTCTTTTTAAAATTTTCTCTTTTCTAGTTTTATTTCTCTTAAATAATTCTCTTATGTCATTAGTTGTTGTATTTATTCACTCTTGTATTCATTCTAATTTAGTCTTTGTTTCTGAAATAACTTTTTGCTTTTCTCATAATTCTTCCCATATTATTTTATCTTTCTTTTTACCTCTTCCCTTTTTCTTACTGTCTTGTTTCTCAGTTTTTAAATTCTAACTTTTGTTGTTCTTTTATAACTTTGATACTTCTCTTAATTTTTAAATTCTCATTTGGAAACATTAGATTATAGTTTACTTATACTTTTAATCTGTTTTTTTGGGTGTGTATGTAAGAACATCATTCTGTTTTTTACTCTCTGGTTTTGTAACAAATTCTTTTTACCTTGACTAAAGAATTATACAACCTGGGCAACATAGCGAGACTCTGTCTCTTTAAAAAAAATTAAAAATTAGCTGGGTGCAGTGATGCACACCTATAGGCCTAGTGATTTGGGAGGCCGAGGAAAGAGGATCTCTTGAGCCCAGGAATTCAGGGTTGCAGTGAGCTATGACCGTGACACTGCACTCGAACCTGGGCAACAGAGCAATAACCTGTTGCAATATAATTTTTCAGAAAAAAATTATATTGCCTAGTTTTTCATTTTTTTTAAAGACACGAGTTTTGCCTACTTTTAGGAGTGAGAGGTAGCCAACATTGCATTTGTGTCTCAATTTTGTTAGAGTGGAGGCTGGCAAACTTTTAGTGTAAAGGGCCAGATAGTAAATACTTTATGTTTTGTTGGCTACGTAAGGTTTCTGCCTCCTTCTCTCCTTTCCCCTGTTTTTCCCCCGCCCCTCCCCATCTTTCCTTTCCTCTTCTTCCTCCACCTTCCGTTCCTCCCACTCTTCCTCCTTTACCTTCTTCCTCCTCCCCTCCTTTCCCTCTTCCTTTCTTTTTCTCTTCCTCTTCTTTCTCCTTCTCCTTCACTTCATCTTCGTCATCTTCTTCTTCATCTTTCTTTTTTCCTCCTCTCCTTTCTCCCTTTTTTCCTTTTCCCTTTTCTCCTCCTCTTCCTCCTACTCCTTCTCATTCCCTGCTTCCCCCCCAACTTCTTCTCCTTTTTTTTTTCTTTTTCTTCTTTCCAATCTTATCTTGTGGGGCCACAGGCCACATTTGGCCATTAGGCTGTAGTTTGCTGACCTCTAACAACATTAAATAAGCAAGTCCAGATTGATTTATAACACCAAGGGTGTTAGAGCATTCCTTCCACCATTTTGCCAAGTGATTAAAATATGGTCTTATAATTTTAGATATTGGATTATTCAGTTTTTCTCTTCCACTGTTATATGGATCTCCTCTTTCTTTATCTTTCCATGTTTACTGTGTTTTTTTAATTTATATCCTACTACCAGCAATCTTTCTTCAATGTAAAGTTTTGAAGTCAGATTTGTTAGTGTCAAGAGTTTATGAGACCCAGACTGCTCCAGCACCACTACAGCATAGTCCATTATAACCTTTACTCAGCATGAATTTAAAAAGTTTCCACTGTGGTTTATAGACTTATCCACTACACTTTCTGGAGAATACTTTTTCCTGATTCTAGAATTCTCCTCTTCTCAGAGCAAACAAAAGACCACATGCCTTCTCTCCACTTCCTCTTACAGAAATGCTGACACCATGCAGCACGGAGATTTCAAAGTTTTTACTACCTCCTTATATTTTGAGATCTGTGGGCGTATCTTGTCACCTAGTTTTGTTACAGATGCTATTCATGGGGTTTTGTTTTGGCTTTTCTAGTTGCTCTCTCTGTTTCTATGAAGGTTTTTGGGAGATTCATAAATGAAACCTTGGATGTCAAAATAGTCCACACAACTTCCTCTCTGATTTGCTTTTCCAATAAAACAATCTGGCTTCTGTGTAGAGAAAAGATAATAGGAAGAGCAATAGGAGACAAGTGCAATAACGCTGACAGGAGAGAATGGTGGCATGGAATATGGTAATTGTGGTAGAAGTAGTGAGAAGTCATCAAATTTTGGAATCTCTTTTGATACTCTCCTTATTTTCTTATGCAGGGTTCTGTTCTTCAGTCCAGCAATTCTATTTCATTGTGAATTTGTTCTATGATTTTTGTTGGCTGATGGTCTCTCTTAGATGGGTTATGCTTTTTCTTTGTTAACTCATTACAGCTCAGCTCTAGCTGTGGGGAGTCTTTCAAACTGTGGGAGTTCCAGAGGTGGTGGAACATAGAGAGGTTTCTATCCCTGTAGCCCTCAGTTTCAAAGGCAGGAAGGCTGTCTGTTGTCGGCTGAGGTACCTGGCAAAGCCTCTAGCTATTGTGTTCTTGTGCCTTCCAAACTTCAGGTGCAGGAAAATTTATAGTAGTTCTCCCATTTCCTTTTTCTGGGAACACCTGCCATATTCATAAGGAGCTGATGGCAAATTGACTTTTGGAACTCTTAAGTGGCAAGTTCTTCCCAGTTCCTGTCGCTTTTCATTCCTGACCTTGGCTTGACACTTGGATAAAGTTTCATAATAGTTTTTATGCCAGGATAAGCCCAAAGTCTAACTTCACTTGTAGATCCCAGGAGGCATTTGGCCAGGAAAATCAAATAGCTTAAAGTTGAGAGTGAAGGGGAAAGGTCACTATGCTATCATAATTTTCTCTTAACAATCTTCTTTCTAACCTGAATATCTTTAACATCATCAGAACCTGATTAATCTTGTCTTAACATGTATGTGGATTCAGTAGATTTAGTTAGTGGATTGCCATTATGGTATGTTTTCAAATTATTGATAATAGTATGATGACAATAAAAATAACTGTAGAAAGTAGAACATTGTGTATGAATCTGGACTTATCTATTGAAATTTATGACTTGTTTGGAAATACAAGAAAACATGTCAGGATTATTTTTCTCTAGCTGTTTATGGCCTCATTAAATGGATAGGATGCATGTGATTTTTGAAAGAAAATGAAGAGAAGAAAGAAAAAAAATATCCTATACAGGGCAGCACAAAATTTCATATGCCCTTTTAGACAAGTTCTGTAGAAATTGAGAGGATGGGGATGTACTAAAACCTTAACTCATTACTTGAGATATTCTTCATATTTTATATTGATATGACTAGCCAATAGTTAAGTTTTATTCTAAAAACATGTATTTATTAAAGCTACATGCTAGACTCTGGCAATTCAATAATAAGGGTAACACTGTCCCTCATTGCCAGGAGTTCATGATTAAGAAGACTGCAATCAGGATTGTATCCATTTTGAGTTAATTTTTTTCAGGCTTTGTCATAGTTTACTTTGTGACCAACAGTAGAATATTATTGATCATGTTTAAGGATGAGAGTTGTGATAGGGGAACAGAGCAAGCAAACATAACAAGGAAAGAAAAAGAAAGCAAAAGTTTTGATGTTTTAACAGCGTTGCCCTTATTATTGAATTGCCAGTGTCGGTTTTTATTGAACAAAATCTCAGTGTTCATAATGGCTGGTGCTACCAAGGAAATCAGCAAATGTAGAAGTCCAGATTTGATGGTGATTCTTTCAGTTGGATTTAGAAAGTTGCTATGAATGTGGTGGTGTTGAAGTCTGTTTCCCAATGTGTGGCAGTACTAAATATAGAGACAGAACTTCCACTCCATTCCTAGAGTTGACCTTGTTATCAGAGTGTATATGGGAAGTGGAAAACAATAAGCTTTGACTTAGAAGTTATGATTCATTATTCACCGGTACATAGAGATTTTGTTTAGATGCAACCTCCATCATTTTTAGACTGAGTCATTTTCTAAACTTATTTTAAGCAATTGATTTTTCAGTAATAACACAGTAATCTTTGTGATGTCAAAATCATTAATAAGAAAATATTTGTACATAGTTCTCTGAGTAATATATAATTTCATTATGAGGCTAAATGACATGTATACATGTTAGCTGTTGAAAATAAGAACACTTATAAAGACAAATATGTGTTTTTCTTTTCTTTCCTGTTTTTAAAGATCAACAAATTCTTCCTTTGTTTTTGCTCTGCTTAGCAATTCACTCAGGTCCTCTATCAGACATGGATAAATATGCCAAGAAAGGTCACTGAACAAAACAGTATGGTATTATATCCTAGAGATAAGTTGTACAGAAAGAGAATTCATTCTTAGTTTCAGTTATGAAAGCGTAATACTTATGTTTCTAGATAGAATAGTGAATCCCCCAAAATGTATTTAGCAGTTCAGAGAGTTTTTTGAGGTTTTTGGGTGTCGTCTGTAAAAATCAAGGGCTACAATGTTCAGATTTTCTTTTCTACTAAAGTAAAAAAGTATAGTCATTTGTCTTATTCATTCATGGCTCCTATGAAGGTATGGAATAAAATCTAGAAAAACTTGACATTTCTCGATGTGTTAGTGATTGATGGGTTTTTCAGAATATTATAAATACCTTCAAATTACAAGCATGTAAAAATTCTGATTCAGGCTGAAATTATTCAGTGTTCCTGACAAAGGAGGCTTTGTCCACTTTAGAGTCATCATATCTTAAGTATAATCTTAAATATAATGTGGTATTTCTCTTTCAATATAATGGATTGTATAAACGTTCTTCAAGTACAAATTCATAACACTAAAAATTGTTTTTGATGTCAAGAATTCAAAACATTCTATTTCTTCAATTGTTTCATGGTTGCCACGGCTTTAAAAGAAGCATTAAAGTATTCAAAAATCCTTTCTCTCAATGGTCCATGACTTTTCTAAGAATCCAGCATTGCTTCCGTAGTGGAACCAGGGGTTCTTAGTGACTATCGAAGCTTTGCTACTGCTGCCAGAACACAAAATAAATGAAGGTCATGTCCTAATATCTTTAGAGAATCTTGTCTGCAACAGATCAACTATGGAATATTTATAATATACAGATAGTGTTGGAAACTTGGAAAAGATATCTCTGAAGCTGACTTTAGAATTTATGTTTTTTTTTTTTTTTTAATAATTTGCTCAATTTTAAAATCCTAAAGTACAATGCATATCTATTTGTTTCAGGAAGATTATTCTGACTACCTTCTTTCTTAGGCCTCACTGTATCATAACCCCTGTGCTACTTGCATGCATATCCATCATCACTGACTTGTTCCTTAAGGTAAGAGACCATGTCATATTTATCCCTGTACTTTCATTGCCTGGCAAGTGCCTGCATCATAGTGAGAGTAAATAAATCTATGGAATAAATCAACCCTAGGTTCAAATTCAAGAGGAACAACAAATTGATAACAAAGAGGATAAGATACTCTTGTGTAATCATGTATATTGTATCAGCTTATTTCCACGTGCTAATTATTTGTCATCCATTTGCTCTTAGAACTATCTTGATTGTCTTTGTTCTGGATATACAGTTTCCTACCAAAGTTCTCCTACAAATGAAGAATTCCAATTTCCAGGGCCTGGAAGCTTAGTCTGAAGGGATTGTCATATTTTCAATACTTTTATGTTTGGTATTTTAAAAATAACATATAATTTCCCTTCTATTATCTCTGTTTATTTTATTATAGATATTATATAAAACATAATATATAAAAATATAATTGTTCCAGGTTTATTTGGTCATAAATGTGTTTTTTTCTAAATCTTCAATGAAGTTTGACAATCCAGGCATATTCATTATGCTTATCCTATGAACTCTTATATGCTCTAATTCTGGTAAACATGACATTAACATATATATCTCTTTAACAAGAGTCTATTTCCAGAACAAAGATTATTTTTCAACAATGTCTTGAGTGATATTCCCACATAAAAAAGCCGACAACCTTAGGCTCTTTCTGAGATTGAATTTGTTCTGAAATATTATATTAAAATAAAATTAAAATGATAATTAATACATAAATTCAGATTTCTTGATTGATCAGGATCAGGAATATTATCCTATTTGGAGGACACAGAAAATATTTAAAATATAACAACGGTGAAAAAAAAACCAGAAGTATGCTTTCAATTGTCATTTATTAAATGATTCATTTGTTCTTCACCTCATTCATTCATCACATCGTCAAGCATCCAAGAAACATATGACTCATTAGGAAAGACAGGCAAAGAAATGGCTCACTACAGCGTAACACAGAATGTAAGTGCTATGACAAAGGGATGAAAATCATGTTGTGGGAGAACAGAGAGAATTGAGCATAGTGATGGACAATGGGGAAGGCTTTATGGAGCAAGGGGTATACACATGCTGGCAATTAGAGTACTAGAATTTGAAGTTTGGGTGAGAAAATGACCACAAATCTTCTAGCAAAGGTCTACCAAACTGTCTGTTGCAGCAAAAAAAGAATATATGAGATTAGGAAGAACATGTCTACTATATGGGGTTTGAATGTTATAGAAAATGGAGTACTGTGGAGCTCAAGTAGCCCTTGGTAGAGTAGTCAAAGATATGGTAGCCTGGACACCTTTTACAGCAGCAGTTTTAGCATACCATATCTCAAATTCATGCATTTGGTCATAAAAGGGGTAGAACCTAGACGGAAGAAATTAGGAACTAAGAGACTACTACTTATTGGCACAAGCTATAATGTTCCATTAAGATTGTGAAGTTAACAGATCATTATTATCTCATAGCATCATTCCTTACTAATGCTGAAGCTATGCCCAATGTTACTGATGTGGCAATCTATCTATTCATGGTGTTCAGGGGCAACAATACTTGTGGACTGTTGGACTCTGTATTGTTCAAGGTGAAACTTAGGGAAGAGACTGATAATAAGAGATAAGTAGAAGTGGAGTAGGTTGACGGTAAAATAATAAAGAATGACCTAAATCATATACCACATTTCACAGCATTTTTTGTATGTTATAAAGAGTTTTCACATAAGGGTCTAGATAAATGGGGGATGTTTTTATTTTCATTTGACAAATAATAATCAATTGATTATTATATTACATTCCAGTTAGTAGGCAACAGAGGCCTCACATGAACTAGATCTTGTTCCCTTGCTCCTTTCATTAGAATTGTTCCTGCGGAGACTGAGTGGCTGTCAGTCAGAGATGCTCTAGTCTAGAGGGGATTTCTACCGCAGGTTGATTTAGATGTTGTTTCACATCCTTGAAATTCTAAGAATCCCTGATTCTGTGACAAAAGTTTCAACTCGGGAAGGAGCCTGTGAATTGTGCAGAAAATGTTGGTGGATTTGGAAAATGTTCTGCTTGTAGAAGGAGTAGAACTTGGACAGATGCTGGCTATACAAGGTAAAAGAGGAAAGAAAGTAGAATATAATTCAGAAATTTATCCTTTGGTAAGTTAAGTTAATAGTGTAGTGAAGAAAATTCATATTCAAAAACTCAGCTAACGATTAAAATGGTGCCCAAAATATCATTTAGCAAGACACTAAATAATATAAATTATTATTATTTTAATATAATATATATATTTTTTGAGACAGAGTCTCGCTCTGTTGCTAGGCTGGAGTGCAGTGGCGCGATCTTGGCTCACTGCAACCTTTGCTTCCTAAGTTCAAGTAGCTTTCCTGCCTCAGCATCCTGAGTAGCTGGGATTACAGGTGTGCACCACCACACCCAGCTAATTTTTGTATTTTTGGTAGAGAAGGGGTTTCACCATGTTGGTCTGGCTGGTCTCGAACAACCACCTCGTGATCCGCCTGCCTCAGCCTCCCAAAGTGCTGGGATTACAGGCATTAGTGATGTCCGACTGTAACTATTTCTCTTCATTTCAAGTCTTACGAATGATTTTTTTTTCTATTTTCATATATATGTATACAAAAACATATTTTGATAACTGTGCAAAACTCATATTCTGTCCTTGACATATTGTAATTCTTTCAAATACAGAAAAAAGTATAACTATTATACTAAAATCACTTGGAAATATCTATTTGCATTAATTTTTCAGGGCTTGCCTTTGCAGGCTTCTGTAACAGTGACTTCAAGGACAGCAACTCCAAGGACAGTTGCCAGCTGCAGTTTGAATAAGTTTAGCACAGTCTTAACCCAGTAAGCATTGTGAATCTCAAGGGTTTCAGTCCTCTAAATCTCACAGTTTATATGGCAACCATATGAAAGAGAAGCTGTAGAAGAGGGGGAAATACACAGACACACTCATACACAAACACACACACATGGTAATTTAAATACTATTAACTGTAAGCTGATTGTGACCATTTTTTCTTCTTAGTCCCCCATTACTTTTGCTGCATGCCTCATAAATTTTTAATCCCCTGCCATGGAATAACCTATAATCATTAATTCTGGAAGCAACTAAGGAGAAGGTGATGAAAAAATGCCATTTCTTTGTAGTTTTATCTTTATTAAAAACACAAATTTAAGGTATTTCTGAAACTATTTTTAGGAAAAACTGTATGTATATAGACAGATATAGATGTCTATATAGTCGTTTATTTCTGAAGTTTCAGAAGAAAAACTCTCATTGGTAAAACCCATCTATCTTTTTGCTGTATTACTGATAAGTCTCTTTGGTAAACCATTCAGTCCATAGCCAGAATGCTGGCAGTCTAACCATAACCAAAGAATACGTTCCATGCGTCTCTTGTTTTTAGCCCCTACGTTGCTGCTGCTCTCCCGAATATCTCTAAGGTCTAAAAATACTTAGATAATGGAGTCCTAGGTCTGAAAGCTTCCTCAGAAATTATCTGGAAAACCATCGAGCTGGAAAATGCATCTGTCTATATCTATTTCTAAAGCACTAAATCCAATTTTGGGGCCTCCAAATGAAAATGTTCTATTTTTTATTCTAGCTGAGACTCTCTGATGAAACCTTACTCCACAGGGATATTATATTGAATGCTAGATAACAATGCTTTTTACCAGATAAAACTATTTCCTCAATCCATTCTACAAAAGTTTCTTTTAAAAATTAAGTTTTCTAGGCCATGGACAGAAAACACTGTGATGTTTCATGATAATCAGAACAGCACTTTAAGGGGTTATTTCTTCCTGTAAGGGTATTTTTGAAAAAGAAAAAAGAAATGTATTAGTCAACTGAATTTCTTTTATGTTGAGGTTGGAAAAGGGAAGCATAGGTTAATCTGAAAGGGGGAACTAGATGTGGCTAGCAAAGTGATGTGTCCGCTGCAAAAGGACTTTACTATGTTTTAGACTTTTTCAGTATAGATTTTTTTCCCTAGAAACTTAAAGTTTATAGGACAATGGACAAGATAAAATGCAAATGAAAAGATCCCCTCTTTTTTTTTCCTAAGAAAAATTAAATATTTTTTTTCTCACAAAGCATGATTTCCCACCAAAAGAACTGCCATGCTCCACATTTCCTAAAGAAAATACCCAAAAGAGCTCATATTTCCTTTTTATTAATTTACCAACTTGAGAAAAAAATTATTTCCTCCAAAATTTTAGTGCCTAAGATTACTGACTATAGAAAGATAATTTAAATAAGCTCAAAAAACTTCCTTAGAAGTTCTCGAGGTAAATAAAACCTATATGTCAGGAAACAAATGCCTGACAAAGTCAGCTGAGATATTGTATTATCCACCTAGAGGCTTGAGGAAATTTTATTTTCTTTAATGTGTTTGCTCAATAGAACATGCTATAATACTTCTAAAGCTATTTGAAATGAACAGATCTAGAATCCCAGAAGAAGAAAAATGCATTTAACACATTGGTGATTGCATCCTGAAGACTGCCTTTTGTGTCAAAAGAGAATTGACTGGGAGAAGATTGAAACAGCTCACTCAGTTGAAGATGGGTAAAATAATTCCAATGGTTAGGAAAATAAACTGCCCCCCATCCATTTTCCTGTTATTCCTCATTGCCCTGTCTCATTCCAGAAATTATTGAGATGTTTGACAGTGATCATAAAGCATGAGATCTCTAAGAAAAACATAGTCTAAATATTTTCAACAAACTTTTTTTTTAGGGTTATATCTATTGAAGTCTCAGCAAGAGACAGCACACTCCAAAGGGCAACTGAAAAGACTTCACTGGAGGGACTGTTTGCAAATTGTGGGCAGGGCTCAGGGAACCAATAGGTAATAGTGAAACACCCAGGAGTTCGCTAACAATAGCGGGAAGCCATTACCATCCTTAGGCCGGAAAGGACAAGGGAAGATAACAATTGCATATTGGGATCCAATGAGAGCTGTAACCATGCAGAAACAATCCCAGCAGGAGCTGAGGCCTTAGGTATGGGGGAAAGCCACTGCCAAACCTTGGACGAGCAAGCAGAACCCAGAGAATAAATACCTTAGCCCCTCTGTCTCCTTCTATTCTCTTTTCTTCTACTGGCTTCTCCCATTGACCAAACTCAACTAGAAATTGGAATGTAATACAACTTGGCTGAAGCAACCTTTAGAGTTTACTTCCCAGGGCACAAAACAGGACAGAGAAGCCTGCAGACCTGATCTGGAAGGGCAAAGATTATCCAGCACAAATTTAGCATCATTGTTTTTTCTTGATTGTGTAACTAATTAGGGTGGTAGATTAGGAAGAAGTTATAGAAAAAATCAATTCTGATTTTTTAAAAAATTCACAAATTTTCCTGTGATAGGGTTTGTTGTTGTTGTTGTTGTTTTGGGGGCTGTGTTTGAGACAGGGTCTCACTCTGTCACCTATGCTGGAGTGCACTGGTGCGATCATAGCTCCCTGCAGCCTTGACTTCCTGGGCTCAGGTGATCCTCCCCCCTCAGTTTCACAAGTAGCTGGGACTGCACTGCAGGCATGCACCACTATGCCTTGTTAAATTTTGTATTTTTAGTGGAGATGGGGTCTTGCCATGCTGCCGAGGCTGGTCTTGAACTACAGGGTTCAAGCGATCTGCTAGCCTTGGCCTCTTAAAGTGCTGGGATTACAGATGTGAGCCACCACTCCCGTCCTGTAATAGGGCCTAAAACACTTTGGTAGAATGTTTTCCCACTCTCAGATGCAAGTTATTGAGTAAGAATAGCTTTCCTATTTGTCTTTGTTTCTTTAGTGTCTGGTGCAGAGAATATATTCCCTAAGCAGATGTTGCATTTATGAAAGAACTTTAAAGATATTTAGTGTGAAAAAAAGCCAAAGGGAAATACCCAAGGTAGTTATTCTCAGTATTTATGAGATTATGCCATTATATTGGAGCAATAGTACATTTTCTTTCTTTTAAGACACACCTGGGTTTAATGTCAAGAAGTTACATGGAAGAAGACGTTTTGCACAATTTAAGAAAATTCTGAAGATTAGAACTCTCCAGCTGGAATTAGAAAAGTATGTGAAACAGGCTGACTCTATTACTGGAAACAAACAAGAGGACAGGCTGGCTGTATGCAAATATTCCTCAGGAAAGGATCCCTGCATTGGATGTGACGTGTTTTGCTTCTTGAAATTATAGTTAGATTCCACATGACCTATATTAACATTAGATTCTATGATTTCATAAATTTTAAAGATTGATTTCAACTTTGTGAGTCTAGAATTATTTTAATTTCCAAGACTACTTTCTGTATACTCATATAGCAGCATTTTAAATCTCAATAGTTTTAAACTTTCCTTTCTTGATTAGTTGTATTATTTTTAGGTGCATGGTTTTATTTTCTGTTAAATTGGTTGAATATTTGTTTACAGAGAAGCAGGATGAACAGCAGCTCAGCACAGTCTTCAGAACCAGGCTGCTTGAATTCAAATCTTGCCTTTATCACTCGCCAGTTTTGTAAGCAAGAGAAAATTATTTAACTTTGCTCTGTCACAGTGCATTTATCTGTAAAATGGGATAACACCAGTACCTACTAAGAAGTTTGTTATCAGGATTAAAGGATTTGATACCTATAAGAAATTAGGATAGTGCAGACACTGAACCAATACTGAATTTACTGCTACTGCTGCCATTATTACTACTACTATAGCAGGACTTATGTAGATTATGTTCATCAGTTACATATGTTATCAAACTCTAAATATATTATTCACTTTTATTTCATATGATTCTGCCTATTTAGTTAACCCAGTTTAACCCTGGCCTATATATTGCACGGTAAAACTTTTTTAAAGTTGATTATTTCTTCATAAATAATAAATCACATTGATTGTAGAAAACTAAAAATTATACAGATGTTAAAGAAAACCTTCTTAGAGAAAGCTCTCATTAACAAGTTACTATATTTCTCTCAAGATTTATTATTATGCACATATGTAATGTATATTAACATCTATCTATCTATCTATCTATCTATCTATCTATCTATCTATCTAAATATGAGGTGAAGGGATGAGACTATACATACTGGTTCTTTTTTCACTCAAAAATAAATATTACTTCTCTTGTAAATAGGCAATGTGTCTGCTTTGTTTACCTTAGCCCAAGAACTATGTCCAACTACTTTGCAGTCAGTAAACATTCAAGAAGTATATTTTGAATAAACAAATATACATTTTGTCCTACCTTTTAATGATAGAGTAACATTCTGTTGTATGTATATACTACAGTGTATTCATAATCTATTGTTCATACTTAGGCTGGTTTTAGTTTTCATCATGATAAATGGTAAAAATCCTTCTTTGAACACATTTGGATATTTAACCAAAAATTTAACTAGATTCAAGTCCTAGATGTGAATTTCTGTGTTGAAAGTCATGTACCTTTCAAGGCAATATATATTTCACTTACTCTTCAGAAAGATTTTTGTGATGCATAACATCTTTTTAAAAAATTCTGTTATTTCATAGTGACTAAAAGTAGTTTCATTTTCCATTTATCATCCTATTTGTATAGTGAACTAATTTTCTGTCTTTCATGTCAATTTCAGGATATGTTAATTTGCTCCAAGAGACTTCAACCATTTCTCTAGCTTTCCATTATGTATATTTAATGTACATGATGCTTCCCTCATAATTACTTAGTGCATCTTTAATTTCTTTTAATATATTGAAATGTTTAACACATTGATTTTTATTTTCTAATCTACAAGGAATAATTAAGACTCATACTATTTATGTATGACATTTGATAAGGAAGACATGCATAATTTATTCTTCTGTGCTACATTTATCTCTGCATTGAACTAGCTTTGAGCTATTCTGTATATCAAAGTATTTATATTAAGAATTACTTATTATAGAAGCATATTCATAATTACAAATTTTGTGCTTGTTGTGACTATTCAGATCTCATCTGAAATATTAAAATCAATACATAATATAACGTATTAGAAAATGAAACAGTGAAATCTTTCCCATTTCCTGATTGGCCTTTTTACTTCACACAGCATTTTCAATTTGAGTTTCTAGGTACGTTTGCTATCATATTCTCAAATCACTGTTAGATTTTGCAATCTTCAAGACAGAACCTAAAACATGATCTCTATTTTTAACCTGGGAGTGAATTTCTACTTTAGATTTTTTTAAAAGTTTCATAACATCCCTTGAGGTTACTCTAAGTACAGCTGAAATGATGTATGAAGGTAGCTGGGAGTCACAGCTTCAGACCTTCTATTTGTTGATGTTTGTGGAAGGTGAAATGTAAATTACAAATGCTCTTAAAATTCAGACGCATTGTATTTCCTGCTCTTTCTTTGTCTGACTGGACCATTAAGCTATTGGAGGCAAATTTTGTTACATATAAATCTTTGAAAATTCATGTTAATCTTTACAAATCCAGAAGGCTGTAAAATCGTTGCTGAATGTAATAGGTTACATTTGTCCCTGTACTTTCTCTGAGTTTACTGAATCTTATATTCTTAACATTTTAAATTCAAATATAAAATCAAATAATAACTCCAGGAATAGTCCAATAAAATATACTTAAAAGCACCTTTCAATCGAATAAGTAAAATTGTTCTCAAAGAAAATTCATGATTTTGGTTTATGGTATCATCAGATATTTCTCTTTATTTTATTTTCACTTTGACATTTTTATTATTCCTGAGTTGTTATTATTCAACTTCTGAGTCCATTTGAATTGGCAACAAAAGCCAAGGTTTCTGAAGCCACATTTTCCAATAAAAGGTAGGCACTGAATATATTAAAAAACTAAATTTTGATAATTTGACAGAAAATTACAGTCAGACAAGTATTCAGTGAAGACTCACCAAGCATTTATTATGTGGTAGGTATGTGGGGGGTCCAGAAATTAAACAAATTTCTTCCTCTTAAGCAATTGCTTATGAGGAGAGAAAGATAGTGATGGTAACAGGCAATGACTCCTCTATTACAGGTATAGTGTGATTGCAAACACAAAGAATGAGTATCTATTCAGCATCAAGTCTCAGACTGACTTGAACTTGTGACTGCAACACAAAGAATGAATGTCTATTAAGCATCAAGGCTCAGATTGACTTGAACTATGGGCCAAATGGGGATCATGCAGGTGAAGAATGAAAGGTGAAATGGAGATCACCCAGGTGAAGAATGCAGACGAAGGGCAGTGTGGGTAGAGAAAAGAGCATGTGCAAAGGCACAGGGCCATGAGAAAAAGAGACATGCACGGCGTTAGAGGTATGTCGAGTGGTAAAGTTCACAAAAAGATAAGATTCTGTTTCTGGAAGATCTTGTATGATGTTGCATTTCTTCAAGTTGAAGGGTAGCCATGAAAGATGTTAAGCAGTTGAATAGTGTGATCCAATTTACGCATTTGGCTATCTCTCTGGCAGAAGTGTAAAGGATCAGTGAAGGGGAAAGAGCGACACTGTAATAACTCAGTCAAGAGCTGACAAGAGCTGAACTGGTACGTAGGCAATAGAAATGGAACTCTGGCCGGGCGCGGTGGTTCAAGCCTGTAATCCCAGCACTTTGGGAGGCCGAGACGGGCGGATCACGCAGTCAGGAGATCGAGACCATCCTGGCTAACACAGTGAAACCCCGTCTCTACTAAAATACAAAAAAAATTAGCCGGGCGAGGTGCCGGGTGCCTGTAGACCCAGCTACTTGGGAGGCTGAGGCAGGAGAATGGCGTGAACCCGGGAGGCAGGGCTTGCAGTGAGCTGAGATCCGGCCACTGCACTCCAGCCTGGGCAACAGAGCGAGACTCCGTCTCAAAAAAAAAAAAGAAAAGAAAAGGAACTCTGAGAGCAAGTTTGAGGGGTATTAAGGAGGCAGTAAAGTTAGGACTTAGTGAGGAATTTCTTACTTGGGCAGCTGGATAAGTGATGAGCTGTATTGTGAAATGGGGAACACAGAAATCAAGCAGATTATAGGGATGACTAAATCCAGATTGAACGCACTGAGCTTGAGATACCAGTTATACATTCAGTAGAGGTGTTTGTAGGAAGCTGGGAATGTGGATTTGGCAGGGTAGGAGAATCGATTCTGGAGACAGTAAATGAAATAAAACAGAAAACAATAACCTAATATTGAAATGAGAGCCCTTTCCCGTAAGTTAGAACAGGATGAAACCACATTACTTCAGTTCCAGTACTATGCTTTAGACAGAAAAGCTGTTCTTTAATTCCACATAGAAGGTAATGAGGAGGTGCTCTCAGTGTGTCAAGGACACCAATACAGTTGACGGCACAAAAGATCCATGGTGTGCTTCCTGGATGATTAAAACATGTTCTTATTCTTTGCACTCTTTGTGTTTTATCCGGAGAAGCAGAATGGCCCAAAATGTGACTTGGGGTTTTTTTTTCTTTAGTGTTAAACAAGAGGCCCCATCTGTTAAAGCATAAATGTCAAGGCGAAGATGTCAAATATGTGTGGTGTGCATAAAGAGGAGCCACCATCTATAAATTATAAAGCTCTGGGGCTTCTGTCAAAACACAACGCTTTCAGATTTAGCAGCAGGCAGTTTTCAACTTATTAGCATTTCATTTCAAGAGGAAGGATAAAACTTCCATGAGATATACTAATAATCAAACTGTGCACACAGGTTGATGAAAATAACATAAAAAATAGGCAAGCAACCAATCAATAATTTAAGAATGGGGAGGCATCTTAATAACTGAAGGTAGCTGACAATTGAATAAATAAATGGCCATCCCAGCATGACTAAATTGACAAGGTAGATAAGCTCTCTCTGCCACATAAGACAGATCTGGCCAAATCTGGATTTGGGATGAATATCGTCTTCATGTTTTTTCCTTTGCAATATTCGTTTTCAGTATGAATAAAAGCCCTGATAGCTTTCTTTAATCCAATGTTCTGTTTAGAGAAGCTTTCTTATACCTTGTTAAGCAACTCCAGGGCAAAGGGAACATTCATTAGCGGTTAAAAAAATTTACATATGTATATATATGAATATATAAATATATAACTAAACATATATGTATATATATCAATCCTTAAAGAAAATACACAGTAAATTGAGAGTCAAGCAATTAAAAATTAAAACGACTATGACATGTGATATTTTATTTGCTTATATAGAAAATTATAGAAATAACCTGATACTTAAAATTCTGGTTTTCTAAAGTTCATAAATTATGGGTATTTATCTGTCCATTTCTGTTGGTTAAAATTAGGGCAAAAGTAAGTATCCTGCAATAGTGATAGTAGTTGTTTCCAGTAAGTCTTGAATGGCTCAAGAGGTGAGAAATTTTATAGTACAGCCTAAATTAGCAAAGAATTATAGGACTAAAAAATACATAACATTTAGAAATTAAAATAAAGAATATGTCAGTAAGCTGCTAAATTTATCTGTAGCACGTGCATTGGGCATCTGCAGCCATCTAGAAAATTACTAGAGATGAAGAAGAAACTAAAAGAAAACTTCTTGAGGAGACTAAATGGAAAACTCCAGGCAATACATTAAAGCTGATGTGCTATTTCCAGTTAAAAGTGCTATTCTGACTTATACATGATTGTGTACTTTATTCCCACTCAGAAGAAAAATTACAAGTAGTAAGTATGAAGTAAAGTGTCTATTGAAAAGGAATTGCATTTTAGTAGAGAAATAGAGAGCAGAGGATAGTTGGGATGGTGGGGGCCACAGAGAGGAATAATTCACACAAATCTAGTCAATGAGAATCCTTAAAATTAAAAGGGGTTAAGGCCAAAGTCACACCCATTGAGTACCAGATGTGGGACCTGAAACACAGTTTTGTTTTGTTTTGTTTTGTTTTTAAATGAGACCTAGAGATGATCCCTTGCTTGATCACTTACTGGCAATGTGACTTTATGGGCAATAAGATTTATGTACCCAGATGTCCTATTTATAAAATTATAATACTAGTCCTACATTTCACTGATTCCAAGAAGCAAATATATGTCTGCATTTTAATATTTAAGAGAGTTGTGTCTTATAATTTAACATTTAACATGATAATTTAATATTAACATTTAATAGATATACATCTTACCGTTGATGGCATCTTGCCATTGCAGAGAGCTGGGCAGCTTTTGTGATGGTTGTGACTGCCTACCTAAGAACGAACTTGGTTCCTGCTGTTATGACTGGACAGCTAGAGCCCATCAATGATGCAGTTGACCAATCAAATAAGGAAGAAATATGTGTCTTGGTTATTGTCTTGAGGCCTTTTAGTGGCATCTTCTTGTAAGAACAAAAAACACCAGCATCAAAACTTGCAAAATAGCGGTTACTGGCTTGGAAGACAATTTCTGAGACAGAAGGGGGCACCCTTCTGTGAAATGCACCACTCATCATCCTAATGGCACAGAGATTGCACTGGGTAGAAAAACAGGGACCTCTACAGGGCTGAGTTCAAAAGGGAGTCAGACGTGGCAGGCCAATTATGAAGATAATTGAAAAAGTTCTTTAGCCAATTTATCTCGCTTCTGTTACATATTTTAAGTTGCACAGACTGATATATAGGATCAAATTTATCCTTAAATAATCCTAGAAGAACATTTTGAGTAAAAATTGTTGGCAATAAATCATTGCGTTTAATTGGCAACTTTTATTTCTTTCTTAGTGCTATATTAAATAGTGGTGTCTTACAATCAGTGGCATCTTATATTTAATGAAATATGGTATTTGAGATAGTTGAAGAGGTTAGAAGAAAAATGAAAGTGATTTGCAAGACTGGAAAACAATGACAATATTTTGGGCAATTACAGTGAAAAGAGATGGTTGAAAGCTGGCTGAGGGAAAAGGCATAAAAAATGGAATCTAAATTAAGATACTTCTGTACAGAAATGCTCAAAGATCACAATTCTATTCTGGACTTTGTTTACATTTTCAGGAGCCTTGCCAATTGCTACTGACATAGAAAAAAGAAATAAAAATGTCAGCATTGGTATATGCATCTGCAGAGTCAATCATGGAAAGCAGGTCACTTTAGTATGTTTATTTGCAGTACTTCCATATGAAAAAGAATGCGTATCACTGTATTTTATTTTAAGTGTTTATAATATACCTTTGAATATTAATATTAACTTACTTTATTAATGCAACTGGGTTAACCTAAAAATATCAATACCAGTTACATTTTGTTCAAAGTAAATACTACCTCTACTACAAATTGAATAAATGATAATGTAGTATTTACATTTTGGAAATAGTATATACAAAGACCTTTACTTTTGAGTATAAAATTCTTGAAGTCTAGGATACATTTATAATTATTATTATAAAACAATCATATAAATATATACTGTTTTGCAATCTACTTTTTAAACATAGTATATTATATAAGTATGTATAGCAGATTCTGTCTCTTTTAGTGACTGCTTTGTATTCCATTGCCTACCTATGCCACAATTTATTTAACTAATACTTTATTAATGGTTATGAAGATAATTAACTGCTTGCTCTCATAAACAATGTTCGAATAAACAGCTCTTGCAGCTTCATTTTTGTACACATTTCTTTATGTTTTCCTTAGGGTAAATTTATACATATGAGAAACTGATACATTAAAAGATATGTAGGCTTATTTTGTATTTGGGAGTACAGAATTGTTTTTTCTCCAAAAAAAGCCATATAAGATTGTTTTTGCCTAGTAGTATTTTGTACAAGTGGAAGTAATTTTACAGCATAGGTTAAAAACCTTATAAACTATAGTAGATTTACTATTGAAACCTTGTGGATTTAAACATGGAGTTGAAATTGCACCCTGCAGTTAGACAAGCAGGAGATAGTTAGACGTTTCTCATTGGGTTGCTATTGGCATTTTGGACAGGACACTTACAAGTTGGAGGACTAGTTTGTGTCCTTCAGGAATTTATAAACTTGGCTCTGACTATTAAGTGCTCTGCAGTGTCATTGTGACAAAGGAAAACACTTTCATATATTTCCAAATGCCTCCTGTGGCCAGGGAACCCAGTGGCATGAGAATATTATTCCAGGACTAGACAGGTTGGGGAAGGCTTTATTAAATTTAAATAGGACCTCTCTCTCTCTCTTGCTATGCTTACAGAACAGATTCACTCTGGATATTTCATCCTGGGATATTCAATGCTTAACTATAAAGCTTTTTGTAATCATCTAGGAATACAGCCTTCTAGTTACAAAGTGTGGGGATCCCAAAGCTTGTAAAATATTGTAGTACTCTTTTTAAATAGTTAGAATAAAAACATGTTGTAGGAATCTTTTTACCCTAGTAAAATAATTTGTTACTTTTGCTCCACCACAATATAAATTGTGGAGGGTATGGTTGAATGTGTTTGATATTTAGAATACCCAAGATCATCTCCAGGTCTAATTTTCACCTTGAAGCCCTGTTTAAATACGTATTGCTTCTGGCAGATTGAAATGCAAACATGACTAACAGTCTCCTTCTACCATATGAAAATTCTTTGTCCACATCCTTATCAAATCTGGTTGACAATAATGAATTTGGGTTAAAATTACAGCTCTGAAATCAAACTGTTCAGATGTTGTTCAATTTTTCTGTGTTTCACTCTCCTCTGTCTGAAAGGTACAAGAATAATTCCGTAACTACTTCAAAGAATTACTTTTGAGACTGAGACCCATCTCTGACTCATAGAAAGCACTCAATGCATGTTTGTTATGATCATTAACTGTTACTGTTATTGGTGATGACTTTGTAGTGTGTAGCTTAGCTAGAAATAATGCTTCCTAGAATCCCCTTTCCTGCGTGGCATGGGTTAGGGCTGACCACAAGAGAAATTTGTGTACCCTTTGGAAGGGGAAAGTGAGGCAGCAGCCCTGTTTTGTTAGACACTGTTGCAGCTCACGTTTGCTGCCTGGGCTCTGCTGGCACCCCGATGGAGCAGGGCACCATCAGCCTGGTCGGTAGACCCTCCAGCTCCTGTTTCTCTGACTACTGATAGATGTGTGTTAAGCTCTATGAGGGGGTGTACCATTATTCCTCCTGGAAAACCCATCATCAAAACTGGAGGTTTGGAAACAGCGAGAGATCAATGGGGTTTCTGGTTCTCTGGAGAGAGCTGTAGGTTCCTGCTCATCCTCATGAATTCTAGCATTTTCTTGTTTTCACATTCATCTTCCGTTTTGATTGCCAGCCTTATTGACTACAGGCAGACTCAGCAACAGGCTTGGGGCAACTCTCTTAGGCTGTTTAACCAGCTCACACAATCACATCAAGTCCAATCCATGTATAGAGGCTCTGCTTCGCCAATCAAACCTAATACCTTGTTCTTGTTATTTTGTTGTTGTGATGGGTAAACATCCTAGACCCAAGACTCCTTTTGTTTTCATTTGTAATACTTTAATATTAGAAGCTCTGAATATCTTTTGGAGTGTTCATTGGCCATTTACATAGAGTCTATGCTTGCCTATTTGTATTTTCCCAATTTTCCATTTATATTGTTATATAGGAGTACATTATAAGTGAAGGATATAAGAACTTTTGTAATATGCATTATATATGCTGTTTTTCTTTTTTTAAAAAAAAACACTTAAGAAGTTCTGTTGAAAACGATAAACAGAAACACTAGATTCTAATTTTAAAGTAAAATTAACAGCATCTTCCAGAACAAAACTTTATTTTTTTGCAATAGTGTTTCAGATTTTTTTTTTTTAGATGGAGTCTTGCTCTGTCACCCAGGCTGAAGTGCAGTGGTGTGATCTCGGCTCACTGCAACCTCCACCTCCCGGGTTCAAGTGATTCTCCTTGCTCAGCTTCCTGAGTACCTGGGACTACAGGCACACGCCACCATACCTGGCTATTTTTTTGTATTTTTTTTTTAGTAGAGATGGGGTTTCACTATGGTGGCCAGGCTGGTCTCGAACTCCTGACCTTGTGATTTGCCCCCCCTCGGCCTCCCAAAGCGCTGGGATTACAGGGGTGAGCCACCATAACACAGTCGAGTTTTAGATTTTTTAAAAAAATTAAATCTGTTTAATTATGCTACTTTATAAATTCTAGTCTTGACTCTGTGCCTTCCTCAGCCAAATAATAGATAAATATTTATATATTTTTTAATTTGAAGAAAATGTATCACCAGGTCCTTGATATGTTATGGTAGGAACTGTTATTATTCAGATAAAATGACTAAATGTTTTGATTACTGTTGGATAGACTTCCCTTATAATGAATATACACAGTTCTGTAAATGACAGATGAAAACTACACAAATATTGCCAATTTTACAAAATTAGAACAGCAGCTTTAGTAATCAGCAAAACAAAACAAAAGAAACAAAAACTGAAAAACAAATAAATGTATTCTTTGTATTTTAATATTGTTTCCAAAGAATGTTAAAGACAATATGGAATATTAAGGACAATATTAAATACAAGACTATTAAAGAATATTAAAGACAATATAATTTAAACTTTCAAGAAAGAATATTAAAGACAATATTAAAAAAGAAAGAGTATTAAAGACAACATAATCTAAATTATCAGTCAAAAAAGAAACTTTCTATCTTCTTTTCTTGCGTAGAAGAGAAAATGTAATATCTTTTGCTTATCTATCTCAAGATTCATAGCTGAGACACCTATAATAAAAAACAGATTAAGAAAACAAATACATACAAATTTATTTGACGTAAGTTTTATGTGACATGGAAACCTTCAGAAATAAACACCCAAAGAAACAGAATACAGAGAAGCCTGTGTATTTTATACTAAGTTTATTGAAGAAGTGGATAGTTGTGAAATACAATTGGACAAAGCAGGTATGATCTAATTGTACTAAGCTGGGCCAGGGTCAGGAGGACTTAGCAAGGCCTATTTGTTTAGATTCTTAGCGATAAGGACATTTCTTTCATCTGGGTATTGGGAGGGTACCCCTTGCCTAAGGGTCTCAGGACCTACTTTAGAAGAAGGTCAGAGAATTCTTTTATGGCCTGCTTCAGGGGAGAAAGGTCGGAGAAGGTCAGAGCAAGTCTCCTGCTTTTGCTGTTTTCTCAAATGCCAAGGAGCCATATATTGGGGGCAGTGTGTCTTAACCCTATCACTTGATAGCTCATCCTAGCTTCAGTTATTAGAAATTCTTCTGTGATTTCTATCTTGTTGGTTCTAGTTTTGCAATCTGAAGCCCTACAAAAGATGTCTAATATTTTCTATTCCACTCTATAGCTTTTAACTTTTTGAAGACAGCTTTTGTAGTCTTAAGTTATATGTTTTCCAGTTCTTTAATCATATTCATTTGTTAATTATTAAACAAATATTTACTGAGCACATATTATATGTGAAGGGATATTCTAGACTTTGGTTATAGTACGGTGAAAAATAGAGACCCCACTGTAATAGAACTTATGCTCAAGCAGTTAAGAGCTCCTCATATTACACAATTTTTATACTCTTTAACACCTTATTGAGACTTCTATATTTATCCATTTCTGGTTTTTTGTTTTGTTTTTTGTTTAGGAGGGAAGGTCTTACTCTGTTGCTCAGGCTGGTGCGCAATGACATCATCATAGTTTGCTACAGCCTTGAACTCGTGGGCTCAAGAGATCTTCTGACCTCAGCTTGTAGATAGGACTGCAGACACAGGCCACCATGCCCACTTAACCTTTTAGTTTTGTAGAAATGGTGTCTCTCTGTGTTGACCAGGCTGGTATAGAACTTCCCACCTTAAGTGAAACTCCTACCTTGGCCTCCCAAAGTGCTGGGATTACGGACATGAGCCACCACACTTGGCCCAATTTCTGCTTTAAATGCTTTGCCTATAATAAACACAACATGATAGATATATGATCTAACTAGTGTAGCTATGGTGATGAACCATGTGTTATTTGTTTACCTAGAAATACTTTTCCATTGAATGCAATTGCGCTCCAACAATTAAATCAACTTCAAATATAGTAGCAAGATGGGGTTAAATTTTAAAGAACAACATGAAGAAAAGTTGTCTGATTCCACTTCATAGAACATCAGAAGTTTACCTAGGGAAAGAATTTGAGACCAGAAGTCAATAACACTATAGAGGTGGTTAGACTGCAGAACTTTTTAGTAAACCATCCTGTAACAGAACTAGATTCTAAATCTTCTAGTACATACATAGAGGTTGGGGCTAAAATTGGAAGGGATCTGTCAATTATGTGTCTTTTTATTTTGCTTCAACTTTTATTTTAAGTTCCAGGGTACATGTGCAAGATGTGCAGGGTACATGTGCAGGATGTGCAAGTTTGTTACACAGGTAAACATGTGCTATATTAGTTTGCTTCACAGATCAACCCATCACCTTGATATTAAGACTGGCATCCATTAGCTATTCTTCCTGATGCTCTCCCTCCCACCTCGCAATAGGCCCCAGTGTGTGTTGCTCCCTTCCATGTGTCCAAGTGTTCTCAAATTTGATGTCTTTTTACTTTATAATTGACCTGCTTCTTGTCTATGTTCTGCCCCATTTATATATATTATGTAGTTTGAGGTTGTAGCTTTTGCATTACAATGACTAACACAAGTAGAATATGAGTCCATGCTTTTACCTATTAAAAATTAAAGTGATAATGACTAAGAAATTATTAAAGGGATCTATATCTTCAATAATGAGTATAAATGCTTATCGATAGAAAAATAGTGAGGTAGCTATAGAAGGAATACAATTTCCCACTCCATATTCTTACTAGGGCAGCAATTACATGTTAGATTGTACAGTTTTTCTCACTTTTTCCTTCTCCACTTACGGTATTGAAAGTCATTAGTTTAGAATGAGTTAAAATGAGAGAGAGGGTCATTGGATAAGAATTTGGATGCCTGCTGCCTGTCTCTGAAGAGGAAAATAGAGAGCAGTTAACTGTAATTGGCGGTTCACTGACTTTGGCAGTAGCCTTTTGTGCTAAGAAACTTCCCTGGGAAACAATTGAAGACTCTAACACTTTCATACAGATTCCTGAAATGCTGACTGGATGTGCTCATAATTCTATAGAAATGCCATATAAGTAGAGGAGTCATTGCTTGGTATTCCATTGAGAAGCTGTTTTTCATCTCTTGAGTAACTTCTTTAAGTTTCTCATGAAGCAAGCACAAAAATTTTCCTCTATAAAACTGAATAGGCAGAGGGTTTTTTCAACTACGCAGTTATATAAATGCCCATGCCACTCTATTTTGACACATGGATGTCAAAATAGGTTAAGTTATCCTGAAAGCATTCAAGTTCGCGTGGCAGGAAATAAAATTTTACATTTTTTTAGTAATGGGCTCAAAGTAAAATATATCATTTAAAAAATATTTTAAAACCTATTAAAATATGGCATTAGGATGATCATTTTAATGTTTATTTCCCTTTATTAATGTAGTATAGTATCCAATTATTAATATTTTTATATTTGAATTTAAATTTTAGTTAAAATTTACAATTTAAAGATATTTTCATTTTATAAAGATATTTTCATTCATTCATTTGCCATTTAACAATTACTTACTGGCACTTAATATTCCTAACCAATGTTAGGCACCATTGATGCAATGCAGAGTTCCAATTATGGAGAATTTGGATAGAACAAAAATATGCAAGACTGTGGAATGCAATGGTAACAGATGAAGTGGTTAATTTCTATGTCTGGAGAGCTAAGCAGAGATCATGAAGGTAACAAAGAGTTAGTACTTCACCTCTAGGGTAGGGGGAAACTCTTAAAGGGCTTAAGCAGGGGATTAACATGATTAGATTTGTACTTAAGAAAGATCACTTTTGGGTACTATGCAGAAAATGGATTGCAAAGAAACCGGAAGTACAGAGACTAGTTAGGAAGCTGTTGTAATAATGTAAGTAATGATGATAGTGTCCACAGTAGGAAGAGGCAGCTTATAGGCAGGTCTTCTCATCAGAGAATATGTGTGAGGTCAGGAGGGAACAGGCATTGAAATTGTTACAAAAATAATCTTTAAGATGAATTGAGGACAAAGAACCCACAAAGATGCTAGAAAGGGTGGCCAGAGAAATGGGAGTAAAACCAGAAGATTGTTTTGGGGTTGTCAAAAACAAAATGTTATACTGCGTTAATTATATACCTGAGAAGAAAAATGCTTTCATATTTGTATTAGGTGAAAATAAAGCAGTGGCTCACTTTTAAAAATAAGGCAAAACATTTTAAAATTATCACTATTATTTGGTTGTCAATAAATTAATAGTTGTTTTAGGGAAAAGAAATTGCAGCAAACCTCCTTTAATGGAGGCTCTGTCAGAGATTTCTTGGGGTTTGGTATCACTTTGCATGGGTCATGAGGCTAATCTATCAGCATCATCATGTTATTCCAGTGAGGCAGTGATGATAAATGCAGAGTATGCGATAGTGCCAGAGCCTCTCTGTTATTAATTACCATCTTACAGTTATCTTCAGACATTTATTAGCAACATTGAGACGTGGTTTTAGCAGTCTATCATAGTCGATTTAAGTAAGAGGCTTCTAAATCCCAGCAGTTGTTTCCATTAGTTGACAGACACATTATGAGAAATATGACCATGTGCTCTATGCAAGTCCGAAGAGCCAGATACACCATGTTATCCCCAGGGTTCACAGGTCTGCAGGGAAAAGCAGCAGCCACAAAATTAACAAAGGACTACTTTTCATTCAGGCCTATATTTCAAATAACATTTTACATATTATCTTTGTAGTTTTTATTAATAATACCAATATGTATGAACAAAATGTGATTTTTACAGTTTCTGTCTTTGTCAGTTTAGGCTGCTATAACAGGACATCCTTGACAACTTGACTGCACACTAATTTATTTCTTGAAGTTCTGGAGGCTGAAAGTCTATAATCGAGGTGTCAGCGGGGTTGGGTTCTTGGTGAAGGCCCTCTTCCTGGTTTGCAGACGACCTCTTCTAGCAGTGTCCTTCACATATCCTTTCATAGAGAAAGACCAGAGCTCTTTCTCTTCTTATAGGGCACTAAGTCCATCATGGGGGCCCCAACCTCATGACTTTATCTAAACCTACTGACCTCCCAAAGGACTCACCTCCTAATACCATCCCACTGGGGGTTAGAATTTCAACATACCAATTTGAGAAGGATGCAAACATGCAGTCTGTAAGAGTCACTATTCAGGAAATTCTTATAATGGTCCTGTAAAGTCAGTATTTGCAGTGTCTCTGGTTAACCAGCAAGGGACCAGAGGCCTCAAAGTGGCTGTTTACCCATGTACATGTGCGAGAACTTGACTGTGAATGTAGGCCTTTCAATGCTCTAGTCCTTGGTCATTTGACTTTTCCGGTGGTTTTAAAACCTGTTTATATTTGAGCCCAGAATGTTGTCTATTAAAAAACTTAATCCGGAACAGTTCCTACCCCTGTTTCAAAGGTTCTGATGTACCTTTTCAGAATTTTTATGTCTTTTCAAAGCTACTTTTAAACTATGTGCAGGTCCTTAAGCTTTTTCCTATTTAGGTAAACTGGGGCTCTAGTGCAAAAAAAGATGAAGCAAAGAAAAGTCTAATCTAACATATTAATAATTTTTTTAAAGATTTATGTTTATTGAATACAATTCGGTATTGTCTAGAAATTTTTTAAAAATTGTATTTCTGTCATCACTTAATTTCTTTTAATTTTTAAATAATTTTAGACTAGAAAAGTTGCAAAAATAGATCAGAATGTTTATGTATTTCCTTCACCCACCTTTCCTTAATATTAATATCATACATAACCATAATTTATGTACTTACATAGTACATTTATCAAAACCAGGAAATTAACGTTGCTGCATTACTATTAAGTAAACTACTATTAAGTAAAACTACTATTAAGTAAAGACTTTATTATTTGTTCACCAGTTTTTTCTGCTAACATTCTTTTTCTGTTCCCTAACCCAATCCAGCATCCCACATTGCATTTAGTTATTATAATTCTGCTCAGTGTACTCCAATTGGTGACAATTTCTGAGTCTTGTCTTGACATTGTTTAAGCGTACTGATTGTTGTTTTGTAGAATGTCCCTCAATTTGGGTGTGACTGATGTTTTCTCCTGATTAGATTGATGTTATATGTTTTTGGCAAGAACACTACAGAAGTGATATTTTGCCCTTCTCAAGGAATTACTTCAAGGAGTGTATGAAGTCTTATTATTGGTGTTGTTGACCCTGATCAGTAGTTAAGGCAGTGTCTGCCAGCTTTTTCCACTGTAAAGTTATTATTTTTCTTTTTATAGTATCTTGGGGGAAAGATTTTGAGACTGTGCAAATATTCTGTTTCTCCTGAAACTTTCATTCATTAATTTTAGCATCAATTAGTAGATCTTGCTAGAAGTTATGACTGTGGCATTGGCCTTATGATCGTTTTATATTTCCCTCTTTCCTTTTACTTTTATTAATTAGAATTCTAAATGGAAGAGGCTACCCTTTCCCAGATTTATTGATTCCATTATTTGTATTTATCAGTATGGACTCACGGATATTTACTTTATTCTAAGGGTGTAATCCAATATCATTGTTATTTATTTTATTGCTCAAATTATTTTGGCTTTGATCATTGGGAGCTCCTTCAGTTGGCTCCTATGATCTTTTTATAAGCTGCCCATCCCTCTTTGGATATTTTCTTATGGAAAAACAGGATATTCCAGGCTCATCTTGTAGTGTCCCTGCCTCAGTCCTGGTATCAACTACGTTTCTTAGAGGACTTTCTTTTTTTGGAGAATATATTTAGAAGCCAAGATCTGGGTGTTATGTGTGTGTCATTGCTTCTAGCCCCTTTCAGTGGACAAAACTTAGAAATATATGTATGTATACTACTAACCCAGGCATACATGCATTTATATTTCTTTCTTTCTGTATCTATCTGTTAACAAACAAACAAGTAGGAGTTTGTATTGAAACCCCAGCCACGGGTCTACAGCTGAATTGATCACATAAACTGTTCTAATTGAAATCCTTAAATAATGAAATTTTCAAGGTTGCCAGCTCTAAGTGCACTAGGCTGTGAGTGAACATTTGTGCTTTCTTTTCAGATTTGCCAGAAATCAATTGTATCACCTTCATCTCTCCTTTTCTGCCACCTGAACTATAGAAGCAGAATAACAATGCCTGCCCTATCTAGGTCACCAGGCGGTTTCTTGGACTTAATAAAAGTCTGGATTCTGTCTACCCTTCTCTGTATTCCTTCTTTCCCAGTTTTCTTCTGTGCCTCCGGTCTTGTTCCCCTCAAAGCTGTCCTCTGCTCTGCAGTCAGAGTAATCTATCAGAAATTAAAATCCGGTTCCATTTCTATTCATCTTTAAACTTTTCAGTGGCTTTTTATCTGCTAAGAAAATAAGACCTAACTTGACATGGCAAACAAGGCCTTCCATGGTCTGATTCTTTCCTCTTCATGATCTCTTGTTATTTTTTATTTCCTGTTTTAAGCTCTAATATTACAACATTGCTTGAGATCATCTCTGCCCTCTTGCCAACAGCATTCTTTCTTCCAACTCCTTGCTTTTCTGATGCTATTTGGCTAGAGTCAGATTGGAACACTCTTGACAGTGTCTCCTTAGTTAAATTTTACCTAAATTTCAAGGACTAATTCAGTGTTTACCTTATTGTGTATTTGGTCAGTTCAGTAAGTACTTTATGAGGTGGATGAGTTGTCATTTCTTTCTGTTACCATTTCCTCAGTACCTTGTCTGACACCAGAAGCCACTGTAGTTTTTCATTTTATTCCTTATCTAAAATTGCTCTTGATAAGGTCCTAATTACCAAATCCATAGACAGTTCTTGATCTTATGTAACTTGACTCTAAAAGTATTGGACACTAGAGGTAATTGGTGGTTGCCTTGAATAGCCCGTGGTTGCCATGTAGAGGGTCATAATGGTGCTGCATGATTGTTGGGAAGGCTTATTTGGGAGAAGAGTGGTGTTGAGAGACCAGGGTGGAAGGGTAGACAAGGGCCATCTCTTATAGAAATCAGAAACCACAGTAAGGCGATCACATTTATCTTGAGAACCACCGAGAACTGTGTAAAAGGTTTAAATGAACAAGCTTGTGTTTTAGGAACATAATTTATGGACATGAATGAATTTGGCAAGACTAGAAGGCAAGTGAAAATGAAATAGGCAAAGACTGGAAGGAAAGGAAATTAGGTTGTTGCATAATCCTGGAGTAAGATCATGCTTTATATAAACTAAGATAGGAAAAGCATGGGAGAAAATGGATGCATTAGAGATACTAGATAGAATCAAAATAATCTGATGATGACTTGGAAGTGGGGAATGAGAGATAAGAAGAAATAATAGTTTTTGTTTCTTATTAAGTGATAGAGGAATTTCCTGAGATTGGGAATTTAAAAAGAGGAATGGCTTTAGGAGAATGAGATGGTGACTTGGTTTTTGGAAATGTTGTTTGATACACCTGGGGACCATCTAAATGAACTGTCCCATTGGCAAGTTCACATTTTTTTACAGCCTGAAACACATATGGGGGCAGGAGACACAGGTTTGGAAATAAAGGCATGTTGATGGTAGATGAATTCATGTTTGTTGGTAAGATATCCCAGGATGTCTCCAGTGTGTAAAGGGACTCTCCTGTTTATCTTAGTGTGAACAGAAGCACCACCTACCCATTTTACCCAGCTAGAAACCTTGGAGTCATGTTCAACTGTACTGTCATCACTAAGTCAACTCATTTTGATTCCATATCCCGCTTAAGTCCTGTTTATTCCAGTTGCCTTTGCTTAAGCTTGGGCTCTCAGAATTCCTTTCATGAACTACTTATTGTTCTTGCTGGTCTTCAGACTGTCCACTTATGTGCTTTGTATCCTCAGAATATAACCTTATTCATACTAAAAATGTTAAGGTATTTTTGAAAAGTATAAATGCTGAAGGAATATAAATTAATAAGTTTTACCTGAGGTTGAAATGCCAATTTTTGTTTTATAATAATTTATAGGTGAGACTAAACAAAAAAAAATTTACTCCCTTTGTGGGTACCTAATGCCATCTATCATGAGTAGAAGAAACACTGCCTCTCAGAGTGAGTCTTGGAGAAATATCTTATTATTATCTGCGAGTGACATATGAAAGTTGATCTTGATAAGGGGATAAGAGCTGTTGTCCTGAGACAAGTGGAAGAAAGAAAGTCAGAGAGGACTTATCAGAGTAATTGTGTATTTTTCCCCAAATTTCTGACATGATATTAGAGGCAGTAAGCTACAAAATTGCAATGGCCAGCAGCCAAATTGCATCCTTTACCTGGTAGCCAGCTGCAAGATGGTGAGGAGTTTCTATGTATGCCACCTCACCACCTGCCAGGACCTGGTATGGAATACATAGTAGTTCTTTCACAAATGCTAAAATGGCTAGTAATTTAAGAGAATGGAGTAAGCAACAATTGAGAATATTGTAACATACTTAACACTGTGCATAGAGAAAACCAAAAAAGAGAAGATAAATTCCAAAGAAGAATTTGATACTTTTCTGAGTTTGTTGAAAGGCAGGACCTAGATAAAGGTAAGGGTAGGGAAAATATTAAAACTAATTTTGATTTAAAAGCAATATTTTTGGGGTAAAATTTCTTAGCCAGTTGAGAGATCTTTACTTTTTTCTGCTACTTTAAATGCTCCTTTTCTTTGTGTGAAATATCCAGAGACAACTTGTTTTCCTATAATGAGAGTTTTGTTTTCACACCATCAGACAGAGGACACTCAGAAAAGCAGCAGAAAACAGATGTTTAATTCAGACTTTAAATGGCAACCTTGCTTATAAATATGGTGGGGTTTAGAATATTGAGATCAATGAATCACCACAGTAGTGTTGTGAATTTGGAGTAAGGTAACATAATGATATCTGTAACATATTAGCATATATTTATTGAGAAATAAATATGCATCAGATGCTGTAATTGATGGAGAGATACCACAGTGTATAAAGCAAGGCCTCTGTCCTCAAAACACTTACCTTCTAAAAAGGGAGATTGACAATAAGTGGGTATTAAACAAATATGTATTTCATGTCAAGCAGTGATAGGTGCTGTAATAAAAAGTGAAACTACACGTGGAAATAAAGAATAAAAGAGGAATTATTTTGGAAACGAGACAAAATGCCCCCAAAAACATTTAAAAGTTCATTTAAAAGTCTTCTAAGTATTTTATTTATATATGTGGAGGGAATATCATTTGGTCTGTGACACCGTATATTGCAATCCATGTAAAAATGGGATGCCTTCTCTTGTTCATTCTAAGGTCGTTGGCTCCTGATTTTTCTGAGCCCTAGTAGTGAAACTTCTTCAATAAAAATAACATAGAAAGATATAAATTGGCCAGCACGGTGGCTCACACCCGTGATCCCAGCACTTTGGGAGGTTGAGGTGGATGGATCACTTGAGGTCAGCAGTCTGAGACCAGCTTGGCCAACATGGCGAAACCCCGTCTCTACTAAAAATACAAATATTAGCTAAGTGTGGTGGTGCATGCCTATTATCCCAACTACTTGGGAGGCTGAGGCACGAGAATCACTTGAGCCTGGGAGGTGGAGGTTACAGTGAGCCGAGATCATACCACTACACTCCAGCCTGGGTAATACAGCAAGACTCTGTCAAAAAAAAAAAAAAAGAAATGTATTTTTTGTGTCTTGGGTCTTGGAAAAGCCCTCATAAAAAAATTGATGACACCTATACAAATTATTACATGGAATTATGTCCTTAGTTTTTATTCCCAGCAGCAGGGAGTACTTTAGTGCTTGAATTAAAATTCTAAGTGCACTCTCAGAGGACTAAAGGCCTGAACCAGGAAAGACAACTGTCCTCACTTTGGCTTCTTCAGGGTGAGGGGAGGCTGAGCAGAGTCCTAAATTCATCTTGGTTACATTTTGCACCACTTTACATTTGTAATCACTTAATAGCTACGCTGGGGAAGTCTTTTAGGACTCAGTAAGAGCTGTCAATTTTCCCTTTAAAGAATGATGATTATATTTCTACGGAGTCTAGAAGTGCCCCTATCAAACAGAAAGATAGTGTGTGCCATATATGTAGTCTAAAATTTCTCAGCAGCCACATTAAAAAAGTAAAAAGAAACAGGTGAAATTAATCTTAGTAACATTTCATTTAACCCAACACATCAAAATATTATCTTTTCAATATGAAATCAATATAAAAATTATTTGTAAATATTAAGTCTTTGAAATCTAGTGTTTATATTACACTAAGACCATCTCAGTTTGAATTAGCCATGTGTGAAGTGCTCAATAGCCATGTATGGCTAATGGCAACCATAAGAGCACAGTTCCAGAAGCTTTTATGTTTTGAATCAACCTTCCTTTTATTTTAGTTTATATTTTATTTCTGAACATGTTTTAAGCCACAGAAATCCTTTACATTTCTTCCACATGTGTGCTCACAACAGATCTATTTTGATCATGTACGATATGGAGACGTATACTAACTGTGTATAACTCCTCCTCACACCATCAGCTTTTGTCTGAAGCCAAAAGCAAATCAGGCTGGTGAATAATGGAACACTAACAATATTATTGATCAAAGAAATGTGCTTTGCAGATCTAAGCCATTCAGGATCTCAAACACATGACACTCAATCTGCAACGGCTCTCTAATTACAAAAGTCAATCGAATGCTATTGCTGAGAAAACAAGCAGCACAAAAGATTTTTACTAGCTTAAATTACAAAGTGTAGTTTTGTGAATAACATTAGGCTGTCTCCTGGAACCCAGAAAATGGTTGGATAATGAGGAATCAGGCAGTACATTACTCCACACCCCAGTATGTGTGCTCAAAAACCTTACTGGACAATTGTCATTTCAAAATACTCAGCTGTAACAATGTCCTGCTTCTGAGTTCATTTATTTTAAATATCACAATCTTGAGAGAGAAAGAAGGAAAGCTGGCTTGGCCCAGCTTACATCAGGAGTCCATTGCTGGACCATTCAGCTAAGAAAAGAGTTCATAGTGATATGCTAAAAATAATTATTGGAGGCCCAGCCTGGTAGATCAGAGATCACTCTCAGAGAGGGAAGAATCACTGGCAGTAACAATGTTTTGCCCCAAAGAACAAGAGCCATAGGAGATGCTAACATGGAAATAATGTTTACATTGCTAAATTCATGCCTTACATTTTGTCTAGTATACTAGTGACCTGTGCCTCTTCATCTGTATTGCCAAGAGCATAGACAATGGTAGCATTCCTTTGTATGAATGACTATATTCTAGTTTTTCTAAGAGTGTAGAGCTAGTTCATTTCAAAATAATTCAAGTGGCAGCTTCACTTAAACATAGATTTAAGAAAGCAAAGAACTAGTGTAACTGTGAAGAATAAATTAAAATCTCAGGATATATCAAGTGAAAATCCTGAAAGACTAGAGAAACAATGTGGATTAAGAATGATTAATTCTAAAAAGACGTCCTTGAGTCATTTTGGAGTGGATTCTTGCTTCTCCTTTATCCTGTTAAATGTTTTTAGTAGCAATGATGCAACCTGATGTTATACTTATATTAATTTGTATATTTGTTTATTGTCTTCTTATTCCATTAGCACTTATACTCTACGATAGTAGAGCCTATTACCTATTGCCATATTCCCTGCACCTAAAATAGTGTTTGGCACATAGCAGGCACTAAATAAATGATTGTTAAGTGGATTAGTAGGTGAATAAAAACATAAAATTTTCTATGTTTTTGTTGTTAGGACCAAATAAAAATGGCATGTGGAGATTTAGAGCTGAAAATTACCTTGGGAGTTATTTCAATTCTTAGTTTAAAACTTAAATAATTGAAGCCCATGTGAATGTGCCTTTGATTTAGGAGACTGTGGGAAAAGATGAGTCCAACACAGAAGGCCAATAAATAGTTCAACCATTGTGAAAGACAGTGTGGCAATTCCTCAAGGATCTAGAACCAGAAATACCATTTGACCCAGCATTTACTAGGTATATACCCAAAGGATTATAAATAATTCTACTATAAAGACATATGCATACATATGTTTATTGCAGCACTATTTACAATAGCAAAGACTTGGAACACAACCCAAGTGACCATCAATGATAGACTAGATAAAGAAAATGTGGCACATATACACCATCGAATACTATGCAGCCATAAAAAAGAATGAGTTCATGTCCTTTGCAGGGACATGTATGAAGCTGGAAACCATCATTTTCAGCAAACTAACACAGGAACAGAAAACCAAACACCACATATTCTCACTCATAAGTGGCAAGTTGAACAATGAGAACACATCGACACAGGGAGGGGAAGATCACACACGGTGTCTGTTGGGGGTTGGGGGACAAGGGGAGGGAGAGCATACAGGGCTTAAAACCTAGATGATGAGTTGATAGGTGCAGCAAACCACCACGGCACATGTATAGCTATGTAACAAACCTGCACATTCTACACATGTATCCCAGAATTTAAAGTAAAATAAAAAGTAAAATTAACAAAAGAATAAAAATGTACTATGCTAATGTTAAGTAAATTATAACTCATCTATTTATTGGCAAGAAAATTGTATAATAACTACTTTTCTGGTTTCAGCTCCTCATCAAGAACAGCTCTGCTTCAAACCCCCAAAGTACTGAATATGGACATGAATATAAATATAAAATATGAATATAAAAAGGTTATTCAAAAATTAAAATTTGGAGCATCTGAAAAGCACTCTCCAGAGGTTTCAAATATATATTAAAATACATCAGTATTTTCTGCGCCTATGTTCTGTTCAAGCCAACACATGTGAAGTTTCCAGAAGACCAAGACATAATGTCATGAATTCTGTGCTTAAATGAGGCCCACCAGATAATCCAGGCTAATCTCACCATCTCAAGATGCTTAGCTTAGTCACTTCTGCAAAGTCTCTTTTACTATGTAAGGAAATATATTCCCAGATTCCAGAGATTATTAAGACATGGACATCTTTGCTCAGGGATGGGGATTGGTCATTATACTGTCTACCTCACATCTCTACTAGAACAATCTACAAATTAACCTCTTCCTCTTCAGACCTATAAATGGCTCAGTCAATAGAAAGTTGTCTTAGTCTGTTCTCGTGCTGCTGAAAGGACATACCTGAGACTGCGTAATTTATAAATAAAAGACGTTTAATTGATTCACAGTTCTGCAGGGCTGAGGAGGCCTCAGGAAACTTACAATCATGGTGGAAGGGGAAGCAAACACGTATTTCTTCACATAGCAGCAGCAAGGAGATGTGCAGAGTGAAGCGGGGGAAAACCCCTTATAAAACCATCAGATATCATGAGAACTCACTCACGATCATGAGAACAGTATGGAGGTAACTGTCCCCATGATTCAATTATCTCCCACTGGGTCCCTCCCATGACATGTGGGGATTATGAGAACTACAGTTCAAGATGAGATTTGGGTGGGGACACAACCAAACCATATCAAAAGTCAAACCCAATGCTGTGTTTAAAGAACACTCAATAATCTCTTTCATTTATTTTTGAGTTTCAGATATTTTTTCTAACTATTTGATATCTGGTTATATTTTAGGGGAGTGTTATAAAGGCAAAAGTCACTAAGAGCAACAGAAAAGAGATGCATTTCTAGAAGGTAAGGTTATCACTTGAAAAAAAATGCTCTGGTTTAAATTTGTTAAATAATCTTTTTAAAAAGGTCTCATGATACTATTATAGAGGTTATGTAGGTACATCAAGAGACTTGGAAAATGTGCCAAAAGAGTAAGCAGTACCCATAAAACCCTATGTCCCACACTTTTGAAAAATTATCAGCATATCATAAAGAGAATGCTCAGAATAACAGCTCAATGTCATAAGAAGAGTAAGTCATAGCAGATATTTTAAGAATGTTTTCTATTTTTGAAAGCCTTCTTTCAAAAAAAAGTTAAAAAAAGTTAAACAGTTGTGATATAAAGCTCCATCATTAACTAATGTGTTCATTAATACTCAATGTTGTAAGAAAATTCAGCAATTATATTGAAAAACTACTATATTTCTAGCATGTGTAACTTAATTTGTGACCTGGCTTGGAGTGTCAACTTTGATTTATAATATTGTTTATTAATTACTTTTCAGAACATGAACTATTTATTAGATGGAAACTATTCTGTACTTGTATCACATAAATATTTTAAAATTAAAATTAAGTGGATATAAAAAATGAACATTTTGTAGTGAGGTTTTATGGATAACAATAAAAACCTCAAGAGGCAGCAATGTATCCTATTACATTTTATGCATGTGGTTGGTTTACTGCACTCATAGGGAAAGCCATTCTTGTAGATCCTTCTACATGGTGCATCTGCTTATTTATTAGCAATTTTCAGCTGATGCTTGTTCTAGTGGTTACAGGTTTGTGTCTTACTGCTTTCTCTTCCTGCTGGAAGTGAGAGGTAAACAATAGCATAGGATGGGGCAGGACAGCCCAAGTCTGTTTCTCTTAAAATCTTTCACAATGCAAAAGGAAGGTCTACGTGGCCAGCCTTTATGAATGCCGCTAGAGGCCTCCTTAATGGCTGCTGAGTATCAGACACTTCAAATCCAACTAACATTTATACAATAAGTAGCTTGTCAGCAATGTAAACCTTCTGGGAGCCATGAAGTGAGCACACAGAACACTGGGTTTGCAGGCATTTCTTAGGTTCAGCTGATAAATATTTAATCACATTGAGTACTTAGAGAAAAATGTAAAACCTTTGCTGAAAATCCAGTTTTAATAATTAGGGTTCCTTGTGCATTCTTATTCCGAAAGTCTTTGAATTTATCATATTAAATGGCTAACGAGAGAAAATAGGTTTTAAGACTGTTACTGGAAATTACTTGGGATTTTTTTGGTGGGTGAACAATAAGTGTAATTAGCCTTGACAAGATCCCTTGATCTGCTACTAGCGACTGGCAGAAAGCACTCTAATGTTCTTATTTTATTCCCAAGGCTCTGGTAATGATGGTAATGGACTTCGTAATAAACAGACTAAATGACATATCTTTTAATCATCACAATTCTCCTTCTTGCTCACAAGAATCTTACAAAACTATTAGTAAGAATTACCAAAATGGTGGACATATAATCATAAAGATATTTTACAAAGTGGAGGGAGAAGAGTGCTTTCATTTTCTCTGCAAAATATCCCTGAGCATTTACCCAATTCAACCATGTAAATGTGTGTGCATTAGTTTCCCCCTTCTCTCTTCTGCTTTTTTATTCTTTACTCTGTCTCTGTACTCAAGTGATCATCATTTCAAAATTTCCTGTATTTTTCAGTGATACTTTAAAAAATATTATCCATTTAGTCCTCCACATCATACTCTGTTCTCATTTTAAGAAAAAGGAATATCAAAAATAAAATAATGTTTTTTAATAGTTATAAGAAATGGAAAGGGACTGAAAAAAATTAAGGGAATAACCATATAGCTTATTTGACATCTGTCTGTCACATGAAAAAATCAATCTGTTGTGTTGGGAACTATTTCTCTTCTTTTATTAAAAAAAAAAAAAATGTGTGAAGAATGTATGAGTAAGTTAGACACCACAGGGAACTGTGGAGATTCGGAAAGCATTGACTGGAAAGAACTGGGCCTATTCATGATCTTCTTCTAAATTCATACACTTGCATTTCACAGCTATTAAGTATTTTCTCAAAATGCCCAAGAAATGGAAGAAAGGGGTAAGGGTTCCAAATGAGAGGGCGGAGGGAAAGTTAAAACTTCCCTGGTTTCAATATTTATTTATCACTATTATTATTTTATGCTGCATTAAACATTTCTTTTTCCCATTTAATAAATCTTTTCCCAGAAAAAAATAATTGCTGTGGAAGAGGAGGCCATAGATTTTGAACAGAATTTGCCAGAAGCCATTGGCGTTTTCCAGGGAAGATTCGGTTAAAACAAGGGATGTTCCTTGAAATCATAGTTGGGACTGAGAAAGAAAAGAAAGTTTTAATCTGAGAAATATATGCTCCCTTTAATTATCAGGTCCAGAGAGGATTGAAATGTGATAGCATGTGACGGCAGTCATCTAACTTCTCTCTTGAGGTAAATAATTACCTCTTGAAGCCACCTGTTATGTGGACTCAAGACTAACTGAGGCCAAATAACTATAAAATGCCATATGCTGGACACTATAATTCATGCCCAATGGTTCAATAATATATAACCAGTCACTAATCAATGTTACCTCTGTAAACTAGTGAAAATTCTTGTCAGACAACTTTCTGTCAGCCTACATCTTGTTTCCTTTAGCCTTTAAAAGTCTGTTTGTACCAAAGGCTGAACAGAGCATTCCCCAAGACCACCTGGAAGTGTGTACCAGGCAGCTGTCTTCAACTTTGACCCAAATAAACTATTGATGTTAATTTTGTCTTAGTCAGTGGAGGAAGATGGCAGGATAGAAGGTCCACCGATTGTCCCCTCCACACGGACACCAAGCTAACAATAATCTACAAAGAAAAACACCTTCATAAGAACCAAAAATTGGTTGAGCACTGATGGTACCTGGTTTTAACTTCATATCTCGCTGAACGAGGCACAGAAGTGATAGCAAAAACAGTCCTCAATCACTGATGCCACCCCTCTCCCAGCACTTCCACCCCTCCAGCAATTGCAAGGCATTAAACTCCGTGCTGTTCTGTTACAGCAGTGTATTCTTATCCTGCTAAAAAGAATTTCCTGATACTGGGTAATTGATAAAAAAGAAGAAGTTCAATTGACTCATAGTTCCGCATGGCTGGGGAGGCCTCAGGAAACTTATTTTCATGGTGAAAGGGGAAGCAAACATGTCCTGATTCACATGGTGGCAGGAGAGAAAACAATGAGAACCAAGTAAAAGGGGAAGCCCCTTATAAAACCATCAGATCTCGTGAGAACTTAGCATCACAAGAATAGCATGAGGGAAACTGCCCCCATGATTACCTCCCACTGGTCTCTCCTACTACACATATGGGGATTATGGGAACTACAATTCAAGATGAGATTTGGGTGGGTACACAGTCAAACCGTATGAAGCAGAAAAGAAAACCAGACCAAACTCAGCTGATACTCATCCACAGAGGGAGCATTTAAACCAGCCCTAAACAGAGGGGAATCACTGGTCCCAGTGGTCCAAACTTGAGTTCTCACACAAACCTTGCCACTGATGTCTACAATACTTGATGTTTCCAAGTAACTTTGAAAGGCAGTCTAACTCATAATGACTGCAACCCTTAGGCAAGTCCTAGTGCTGAACTAAGCCTAAAGACGGGACTAGGGGGGTATGAAACCTACTGAGACACCAACTGGGGGCAGTCAAGGGAATGATGGCATCTCCCCTTCCCTAACCCCAGGCTGCACAGCTCATGGTTCCAGGAGAGATCCCTTTCCCTCCACTTGAGGATAGGAGAGGGAAGAGCGGGGAGGACTTTGTCTTGCGTCTTGTATACCAGCTCAGACAGAGCAGGAGAGGACACTGGTCAGAATTGCGAGGCCCCTGTTCCAGGCCCTAGCTTCTAGACATTTCTAGACACAACCTGGGCCATAAGGGAAGCCACTTCCTTGAAGGAAATGACCAAGTCCTGGCAGCATTTATTACCTGCTAACTGAAGAGCCCTTGGACCCTAAATAACCACTAGCAATACCCAGGTACTATGTTGAGAGCCTTGGGTGAGCCTCTGAGACTTGTTGGCTTCAGGTACCAGCATGCGCACAGAGGGTTAGAGTACCAAGGGGGCTACTGACATTCCCAACTGCAGGACTTGACTCTTGAATAGCATTTTTGGACCTGTCCTGGGCCAGAGAGGAACCCACTGCCCTGAAGGGTGCGTCTCAGGCCAGGAAGCATTCACCACAAACTGACTTAAGAGACCTTGGGCCTTAAGGGAACATAACCTATAACCTGGTAGTACTCCTTGTGGCCTGGGGTGGCAGTGGCTGTGGAATGAGGCTCCTCTGCCTTTGGAAAAAGGAGGAAAGAGTGGGAAGGGCTGCAGTTAGTGGTTTGAGTGCCAGCTTAGCTGCAACACAATAGAACAGCACATAGACTTCTAAGGTTTTTAACTCTAGTTCCTGACCCCCAGATGGCACCTCTGGACCCACCTGGGGCCTAGGGACCTCACTGAACTGAAGTAAAGGGCACAGACCTAGTTGGCTTAGCCACTTGCTTATTGTGGAGCCTCAGGACCTTCAGCAAAAATAGGCAGTAGCCAGTGAGTGTTTACAGCAGGTCTTTGGTGAAACCCAGTGACGTGCTGACTTTGGGTTGGATACAGCACAGTTACAGTGGTGGCAAGAGACTCCATTTGTTTGAGACAAAGTAAGGGAAGAAACCAAGCGTCTCTGCCTGGTAATCCAAAGAATTCTCATGGATCTTGTCCCAGACCATCAGAGCAGTACCTCTAAAAGTCTGCAAGAGCAACAACATTACTTGGCTTGGAGTGCTCTGTAAAGCAGATAGAGCTTAGATTATAACACCCAAGTCCTTTCAAATATCTGGAAGCCTTCCCAAGAAGGACAGCTACAAAGTGAAGACTACAGGCCGGGAAGACTATAATAAATACTTAACTCTTCAATAATCAGACACTGAAGAACATGTATTAGCATCAATACCATCCAGGAAAACATGACCTCACCAAATGAACTAAAAAAGGCACCAGGGACCAATCCTGGAGAAACACAGTTATGTGATTTCAGGGAGAGAATCTAAAATAGCTGTGTTGAGGAAACTCAAAGAAATTCAAGATAACACAGAGAAGAAATTCAGAATTGTATCAGATACATTTAACAAGGAGATTGAAAAAAATTAAAATAAGTAGAAATTCTAGAGTCGAAAACTGCAATTGACATACTGAAGAATGCATCAGAGCCCTTTAGTAGCAGAATTGATGAAGTAGAAGAAAGAATTAATGAGCCTGAAGACAGGCTAGTTGGAAGTATATAAGCAGAGGAGATAAAAGAAGAATAAAACGTAACGAAGCATGCCTATAGGATCTAGACAATATCCTCAAAAGAACAAATCTAAGAGTTATTGTCCTTAAAGAGGAAATAGAGAAAGAAATAAAGGCAGAGAGTTTATTCAAAGGGATAATAACAGAGAACTTCCTGAACCTAGAGAAAGCTATCAATATCCAAGTACAAGATGGTTTTAGAGCACCAAACAGTTTTAAGCCAGAGAAGACTACCTCAAGGCATTTAATAATAAAACTCCCAAAAGTCAAGGATAAAAAGAGGATCCTAAAAGCAGCAAGATAAAAGAAACAAGTAATATACAATGAAACTTCAATACATCTGACAGCAGACTTTTCAGTGGAAACCTTACAGGCCAAGGTAGAGTAGCATGACATATTCAAAATTCTAAAGAAAAAAAATTTACCCTAGAATAGTATATGCAGCAAAAAATAGCCTTTAAACATGAAGGAGAAATAAATACATTCCCAGACAAACAAAAGTTGAGGCATTTCATCAATACCAGATCTGTCCTACAAGAAATGCTAAAGAAATACTTCAATAGGAAAGAAAAGGACATTCATGTGCAGTACATAATCACCTAAAGGTATAGAACTCACTGGTAATAGTAAGTACAGAGAAAAACACAGAATATTATAACACTGTAACTGTGGGTAAAAACTGCTCTTATCCTAAGTAGAAAAACTAAACAATGAACCAATCAAAAATAATAACTACAACAACTTTTCAAGACATAGTCAGTACAATAAGATATAAACAGAAAGAACAAAAAGTTAAAAAATGTGGGGACAACATTTAGGCATAGAATCCTTAATAGTGTTTTTTTTTTTTTTTTTTTTTTTTTTTGCTTGTTTGTCTGTTTATGCCCATGGTGTTCAGTTGTTATTAGGTTAAAAAAATGGGTTATGAGGTAGTATTTTTAAATTTCATGTTAACTCCAAACCAAAAAACATAATGGATACAAAAAAATTAAAAGCAAGAAACTATATCATATCACCAGTGAAAATCACCTTCACTAGAGAAAAACAAATAACAAAATGGTGGGAGTAAGTCCTTACTTATCAATAATAACATTGAATGTAATTGGATGAAACTCTCCAATTAAAAGACGTAGATTGGCTGAATGAATGGAAAAAACAAGACCCATTGATCTGTTACCTACAAGAAACACACTTTACCTATAAAGACACATATAGACTAAAAAAAGGATGGAAAGAGATATTTCATGCCAATGGAAACAAAAACAAAAACAAACAAACAAACAAACAAACCCAGTATTCACTATACTTGTATCAGAATAGATTTGAAGACCAAACCAAAGCTATCAGAATAGACAAAGAATGTTATTGTCTAATGATAAAGGGGTCAATTCAGCAAAAGGATATAACAATTTTAAATATATATACATCCAATGCTGGAGCACCCAGATATGTAAAGCAAATATTATTAGAGCTAAAGAGAGAGAGATAGGCCCCAATAAAATAATAGCTGGGGACTTTGACACCACACTTTCAGCACTGAACAGATCTTCTAGACAGAAAATCAACAAAGAAACGTCAGATTTAATTTGCACTATAGATAAAATGGATCTAACAGATATTTCCAAATTATTTCATCCAAAAGCTACAGAATACACATTTGTTTCCTCAGCACATGGATCATGCTCAGCGTAGACCATATATTAGGTCAGAAAACAAGTCTTAAAGCATCCAGAAAAATGAAATAATATTAAGCGTCCTCTCTAACCACAATGGAATAAAACTAGAAATTAATAAGAAGAATTTTAGAAACTATGCGAACACATGGAAATTCAACAGTATGCCCCTGAATGACCAGTAGGTCAATAAAGAAATTAAGTAAGAAATTGAAAATGTTCATGAAACAAATGGTAATAGAAACATAACACACCAAAACCTATGTGTATTAGGGTTTTCTAGAGGGACAGGACTAATAGGATATATATATATATATATATATATATATATATATATAAAGGGAAGTTTATTAAGGAGTATTGACTCACATGATCACAAGGTAATCACTCACATGATCACAATAGGCTATCTGCAAGCTGAGGGGCAAGAAAGCCAGTCTGAGTCCCAAAATCTCAAAAGTAGGGAAGCTGACAGTGTAGCCTTTAGTCTGTGGTCAAGGGTTCAAGAGTCCCAAAGGTGAAGAACTTGAAGTTCAATATTTGAGGGCAGGAAGCATCCAGCACAGGAGAAAGATGTAGGCTGGAAGACTAAGCCAGTCTAGTCCTTCCACATTCCTCTGCCTGCTTTTATCCTAGCTGCACTGGCAGCTAATTAGATGGTGCCCACTCAGATTGAGGGTGGGTCTACATCTCCCAGTTCACTGACTCAAATGTTAATCTCCCTTGGTAACACTCCACAGACACACCCGGGAACAATACTTCACATCCTTCAATCCAATCAAATTGACACTCAATATTAATCATCACACTATGGGATACAGCAAAAGTAGTACTCAGAGGGAAGTTTATAGCTATAAGTGCCTACATCAAAAAGAGAAAAACTTCAAACAAAAAATCTAACAATGCATCTTAAAGAACTAGAAAAGCAAGAGCAAACCAAACCCAAAGTTAGTAGAATAAAAGAAATAATAAAGATCAGAGCAGAATTCAATGACACTAAAATTAAAAAATACAAAAGATCAATGAAACAAAAAGTTGTTTTTTTAAAAAGTTAAACAAAATTGACACACTTTTAGCCAGTTTAGGAAAAAAAAATAGAACATACAAATATAAATAAAATCAGAAATTAAAAAGGAGATATTACACCAATTCAAAGGATCGTTAGTGTCTACTTCATATGATCAGCTATATGCCAATAAACTGGAAACTCTAGAGGAAATCGACAAATTCCTAGATACATACAACCTGTGAAGATTGAACCAGGAAGAAATCCAAAACCTGCAAGTAATGGATCAAAGCTGCAATAAAAATTCCCCCAGTAAAGAAAAGCCTTGGACCTGATGGCATCACTGCTGAGTTGTATCATACATTTAAAGAAGGACTGATACCAATCCTACTCAAACTATTCCAAAAAATAGAGGAGGAGGGAATACTTCCAAACTCATTCTAGGAGTCCAGTGTTACCCAAATACCAAAACTAGACAAAGACACATAAAAAAGGAGAAATACAGAAAGGAAGACAGAAAGACTGAAAGAAAGAAAAGAAAAGAAAAGAAAGAAAGAAAGAAAGAAAGAAAGAAAGAAAGAAAGAAAAAGAAAGAAAGAAAGAGAAAGAAAGAAAGAAAGAAAGAAAGAGAAAGAAAGAAAGAAAGAAAGAAAGAAAAGAAAAAGAAAGAAAAGAAAGAAAGAAAGAAAGTGGAAAGAAAGAAAGATATGAAAGAAAGAAAGAAAGAAAGAAAAAGAAAGAAAGAAAGAAAAGAAAGAGAGAAAGAAAGGGCAGCAGCAGATCATTGGCGTCACATCTCTACTAAATATTTATGCAAAAATCCTCAACAAAATACTAGCAAACTAAATTCAAGAATACATCAGAAAGATTGTTCATTATGACCAAGTGTGATTTATCCCTAGGATACAAGGATGGTTCAACATATTCAAAGCAATCAATGTGATACATCATATCAACAGAATGAAGGATAAAACCCATATGGTCATTTCAATTGATGCTGAAAAAGCATTTGATAAAATCCAACATCCCTTCATAATTAAAAACCCTCCACAAACTGAGGGTAGAAGGAATATACCTCAATATAATAAAAGCCATGTGCAACAGACCCACAGCTTGTACCATACTGAATGGTGAAAACCTGAAGACCTTTCTTTTAAGATAAGAAGACAACGATGCCCACCGTCACCACTGTTATTCAACATAGTATTGGAAGTCCTAGCTGGAGCAATTAGGCAACAGAAAGATATAAAGGGCACACAAATTGGAAAAGAAGAAATCAAATTATCCTTGTTTGCAAATGATATGATTCTTATATTTGGAAAAACTTAAAATACTCCACAAGACAACTATTAGAACTGATAAACAAGTTCAGTAAAGTTGCAGGATATAAAGTCAACAATCAAAAATCAGTAGCATTTCTACATGCCATCAGTGAACAATGTGAAAAAGAAATTTTAAAAAGTAATCAATTTTCAATGGCCATACAGAAAATTTAATACCTAGGAATTAACTTAACCAAAAGAAGTCAAAGATCTCTATAATGAAAGCTATAAAACACTGATGAAATAAATTGAAGAGAACGCTAAAAAGGAAAAATATCCCATGTTTGTAAATGGAAAGAAAAAATATTGTTAAAGTGTCCATACTACCCAAAGCAATCTACAGATTCAGTGCAATCTCTCTCAAAATACCAATGACATTCTTCACAGAAATAGAAAAAACAATCCTAAAATTTATACAAAACCACAAAAGACCCAGAATAGCCAAAGCTATCCTAAGCAAAAAGAACAAATCTGGTAGAATCGCATTACCTGATTTCAAATTATACTACAGAGTTAAAGTAACCAAAACAGCATTGTACTAGCATAAAACAGGCTGTGGTGTAATATGAAATATATTTTAACTTTGTCCCCCTTTCCTGCCGTAAAACTCCTAAAATTCCTAAAATTTTCTGAGGGATAGGAATATCTTTTGTTGTTCATAATGAGCCCCTTTGATAACTCTTGAGTTTATTCTAATGAAGTTACTCACTAGGGTGAGTCCCCTAGACAGACTCAGGATATAGTTAATCACCAGACAGAACAAGCGGTTAGAATTTAGAGGGTTGAAACTTTCAGCCTTACCCACTAATCTCTGAGGAAGTGAGAGAACTCGGAGAGCATGCTTTATAAAACTCTTGAACAAGATTTGAAAAGCTTTTGATTTGCCGAACACATTGAAGTGCTGGGAGAGTGACTTCCCAGAGTAAGCATGGAAGTTTTGAGGCCCTCTATATCTTGCCCTATCCATCTCTTCATCTGGCTGTTCATCTGTATCCTTTGTAATATCCTTTATAATAAACTGATCAATGTAAATAAGTGTCTCAGTGAGTCTTGTGAGCCATCTTAACAAGTTAATTGAACCTAAGGAGGGGGTGTCTCTGGAAAGGCAGTTTGTAACTGGCCAGTCAGGTGTATAGGTGACAATCTACTACCTTTGACTGGTGTCTGAAATAGAGGCAGTCTTCTGGGACTGAGGCCTCAACTAGCTATTTTCTAATAGCTAGTGTCAGAATTGAATTGAACTATAGCACAACCAGTTGGTGTCCACTGGAGAATTTCCTGATGTGTGAAGAAAACTGCTCTTCACACACATGCACAAATATTTGATCACAGAAGTTCTTTTTGTTGAGCGTGAGAGTAGTGAGAAAAAAATATTTTTTTCTTTTACACAGGCCTTCACCAGGCACCAACTCTTGGACTTCTCAACCTCCAAAACTGTGTGAAATAAATTTCTGTTGTTGATAAGCCACTCTGTCTATGCTTTTTTGCTGTAACAGCCTGAATGGACTAACACAACTGCCTTGGTGAGATTTATTCTTAGGTATTTTGTTCTTTTAGATGTTCTTATACATAGATTTTTTTTTTCTTATTTTCGTTTCGGGTTGTTTCTTGCTGGTGTATAAAAACACAACTGAATTTTGTATGTTTATCTTGCCTTGCAACTTTGCCAAATTTATTAGCTTTAATTGTGTGTGTGCGTGTGTGTGTGTCTGTATTCTTCAAGATGTACAACATTTAGAATACTGCCATATATGAACAAACATCATTTTACTTCTTCCTTTCCAAAAATTTTCTGCTCAGACCAATGTCCTGGAGATTTTCTCCAGTATTTTCTTGTAGTAGTTTCATAGTTTGAGGTCTTAGATTTAAGTCTTTAATCCATTTTGATTTGATTTTTGTACATGGTGAGAGATAGGGTTCTAGTTTCATTCTTCTGCATATGGATATCCAGTTTTCCCAGCACCATTTATTGAAGAGACTATCTTTCCCGTGGTGTATCCTCTCAGCACCTTTTTCAAAAATGAGTTCACTGTAGGTTTGTGGATTTGTTTCTGGGTTCTCTATTCTATTCTATTTGTTTACATGTCTGTTTTTATGCCTGTTCATAGATGGCACCTTCTCACTGTATACATACATGGTTGAAGGGGCAAGACTGCTCTCTGGGGCTACTGTTTTAAGGACACTAATTCCATTCATGAGGGCTCCATTCTCATGACATAATCACTTCCCAATGACCCCACCTACTAGTTCCATCACTTTGGAGATTAGGTTTGAGCATGTTAACTTTGGGAAGACACAAACATTCAGACCACAGCAGAGGTGAACTAGTTATAAATTGAAAATTAAAAACATTGCTGAAAGAAAATGAAGAAAGATCTAATTAAATAAAAAGACACTACATTTCCATGAATTGGAAGACAATATAGTTAGGATGACAATATTCCTCCAAATGATAGATTCGATGTATAGATTTTGTGTAATCCCTATCAAAATTCCAATGACCTTCTTAGTAGAAATGGAAAAGCTGGTTCTCAAATTCATATTGAATTTCAGGGGTCCCAGAATAGCCAAAGCAATATTGAAAAAGAGAAAGGGTACACTTACTTTCTTATTTGAAAACTTACTAAGAAAATACATAAACAGTGTGATATTGGCATAAGAATAGACATCTGGATCAGTGGAACAGAATTGAGAGTGTGGAAATAAACCCAAACATCTATGGCCGATTGATTTTCAACAAGGATGCTAAGACCATTCAATGGTGGAAAGAATAGTTTTTTCAACAAATGGTACTGGGACAACTGGATAACCACATGGAAAAGAATAAAGATGGATTGCTGCTTCATTCCATATATACATTTCAACTCACAATGGAACAACAGCCTAAATGTAACAGCTAAATGTATAAAAATATTAGAAGAAAACATAGGGGTAAATCTTCATGACCTCAGATTTGTATTAGATTTCTTGACATTAAAAGCATGAGCAAGTAAAAAAAAAATGAATAAATTGGACTTCATAAATTTAAAAAACTTCTGTTTTTCAAAGAACACAAGACAATTTAAAGAAAAACCACAGAATGGGAGGAAATATTTGCAAATGATTTATTTGGCAGAAGTTTAGTATTCAGAATACATAAAAAACTCCTGTGACTCAACAACTAAAAAGACAAACATCCCAATTAAAAAAAATGAGCAGTGGACTTGACATTTCCCCAAAAAGATATTCGAGTGGCCAACAAGTACATGAAACTTTTCAATTTTCTTGGTTGTTAAGGAAATGTGAATCAAAACCACAATGAAATACTACTTTACAGCCTTAAGATGACTATAATAATTTTTTAAAGGAGAAAATAACAAGCATTGATGAGAATATGGAGAAATAGAAACTTGTATATTGCTGGTGAGAACATAAACTAGTGCAGTCTCTGTGGAAAACGGTTTGGTGGTTTTGCAAATGTTATACATATAATTACCATAAGACCCAGAAATTACACTCTTATGTATATGCCCAACAGAAACTTATACACAGATGTTCACATCGGGATTGTTCATAAAACAAAACAGTAGAAAGAGCCCAAAAGTTCATCTGTAGATGAATCAACAAACTGTGGTGTACACATGGAATAGAATATTATTCCACCATAAAAAGCAATGAAATACTGATACATCCTACAACTTGAACAAACCTTGAATCATGCTAAGTGAAAGAAGCCAGACACAAAAACTCACATATAGTATGATTCCTTTTATATCAAGTATTAAAAAGAGGAAAGTTTATAGAAACAGAAAGTAGATTAGTGATTGCCAGGTGATAGGGACGTGATTAGAATAAATAGACTGTGATTAGACTAGAGACTGATTGTAAGGTGTGTAAATTTCACCTCAATTAAAAAAAACAAAAAGAATGGACTGAGGCAGGCATATCATGAGGTCAGGAGTTTGAGACCAGCCTAACCACCATGGTGAAACTCTGTCTCTACTAAAAATACAAAAATTAGCTGGGCATGGTGGTGTGTGCCTATAATCCCAGCTACTCAGGAGGCTGAGGCAGGAGAATCTCTTGAACCCAGGAGGTGGAGGTTGCAGTGAGCCGAGATTGCATCATTGCACTCCACCCTGTGAGCCTGGGTGACAGAGCAAAACTCCATCTCAAAACAAATAAAATAATAATAATAAAAAAAGAATATTATTACCTGAAAGTTTAGAGGTTGCATTGGCTTTAGGTTTTGTTTGATCAGGGCTTCTCTGTCTTACAGCCCTGCCCTTGTGTGGTATAGCTGTGTCCTGAGATTGACTTTCCACATGGGGGAAGTGACTTCCATTAAAAAACCCTAACATAACAAGGAAACAAATGAACAAAAATTCTACGGAGAACAAAGGACATTTTTATTTATAGATTCTCAAATTCCTGACATTGCCTTTGATTGCCTAAGTTAGTCTTGTGGAAATCTCTGAGCCAATTACTATGGCCAGGGTGATAGAATATTTTAATTGACTTAACCTTGGTCATGGAATCCATTTCTAGACCGGAAGTACAGCAGGTTTTCTCTCAACTATTTTTTTTTAATGAAAATGAGAACTATTGGAAAGGAGGAAGAAAAAAGAGTGTTGTAATGCATCCAAGAAGTTATCAATATATGCACAATGGCAATGTATATTCATTTAAAGTGAAATTGTTTCTCCTTTCTTTAATCAGAAATAAATTCAGCATAACAGTTTTTAAAAGTGTGGGAAAGGGGCCGGGCGCGGTGGCTCAAGCCAGTAATCCCAGCACTTTGGGAGGCCGAAACGGGTGGATCACGAGGTCAGGAGATCGAGACCATCCTGGCTAACACGGTGAAACCGTGAAACCCCGTCTCTACTAAAAAATACGAAAAACTAGCCGGGCGAGGTGGCAGGCGCCTGTAGTCCCAGCTACTCGGGAGGCTGAGACAGGAGAACGGCGTGAACCCGGGAGGCGGAGCTTGCAGTGAGCTGAGATCGGCCACTGCACTCCAGCCTGGGCCACAGAGCGAGACTCCGTCTCAAAAAAAAAAAAAGTGTGGGAAAGTTACTCAGAAGTAAAGTTTACAGAAATTTGGCTTATCTAGCAGGCTATGTCTGAATATTTTATTTATACTAAGAGTAACATGATTGCTAATGCTTATAATAAACACTCTGAGGTAATATAATATCTCAGAAAGCTATTTGAACCAAATACCTTGTTCAGGACAGTTTTTTCCAAACTTTATATTTCAAAATAATTTTAGATTCACAGGAAGTTGCAAAAAGTGCACATGGAGTTTTTGTTTAAACTTCACCCAGTTTTCTTGCATGGTAACATCATGCAAAATTACAGTGCACTATTCAAACCAGGAAGTTGACATTGGAACAATCTACAGAACTTATTCATTTTTCACTAGTTTTACACGCACTCTTTTTACATGCACTCTTTTGTGTGTGTGTGTGTGTGTAAGTGTGTGTATAACTTGATGTAAATTTTTTACATCTGGATTCATGGAACTACCACAACAACCAAGGTAAAAACCTGTTTTATCACCACAGTGTGATACTGTGAAATATGTATTTGGCCTCTGCTTCTCATTCCTGAAGTCTCCTAAAATCCTTGTAGGTAAAGGAACTAGAACAATCTTCTCTTCTAATATTTGTTCTTTCACCCTGGCTGCTGACACAGAGATCCTAAGCCTGAGTGAAAGGAGCATCTGACATAACAGCTCCTAAATGTCTTGAAATTTCCTAGATGAACAGAAGGAACATCTTTTGTTCTAATGAGGTGACTCTGGGTGGGATCCTGGATTGTCTCAGGTAGGGGGCTGGTTGCCAGGGGAACCAAGCATGTAGTTAGCTGAAATTTTCAGGGGAGAGGAGAGATGGAGGTTGCTGAAGGTTGCGTTGATTACCAATAGCCAGTCGTGTATTCAATCATGCCTATGTATTGAAGTCTCCATAAAACTCCCAAAGGACAGGATTTGAAAATCTTCCAGATGACTGAACATGGGGAGGTACCTAGAGGGTGACGCACCCACAGAGGATGTGGAGGCTCTATGCTTCTTCCCACATAGTTTGTCCTACACATTTCTTCCATTTGGCTGTTTATGTGTATCCTTTGTAATATCTGTTATAATAAATGGGTAAATGTAACTAAACTGTTCCCCTGAGTTCTATGAGACACTCTAGCAAATTAATCAAATCCAAGGAGGAGGTCGCAAGAACTCTGACTTATAGTCAGACAGTCAGAAGAACAGGTCACAACTTGGGGCTTTCGATTGGTATCTGAAGTGGGGGCAGTTTTGTGGGACTGAGTCCTCATCTGTGGGATCTGATGCTATCTCCGGGTAGATAGTGTCAGAGTTGAGTTAAATTTTAAAACACCCAGTTGGTGTCCACAAGAGAATTGCTTAGTGTATGGGAAGATATCCTCACACATCTGATGTCAGAAGTGCTGTATCAGGTGAGAGCAGACAAAAAAAATGGTATTTTTCCACCAACAAGACTCCTCTAGGTGACTCTTTTACAGCTACAATCACCCACTCCTTTAACCCTCCTTAACCCTTGGCAACAACTATTCTGTTCTTCATCTCTGTAATTGCATTATTTCAAGAATGTTATCTAAAAAGAACCATCGGGTATGTGACATTTTGAGATTAGCTTTTTCTGCTCAGAATAATTCTTTTAAGATCCATTAAAATGGTTATGTGTATTAATAGTTTGACCTTTTTGTATTTCATGATCTGGATGTCCCATAGTTTGTCCAACCATTCTGCATTGAAGGACATCTGGACGGTTTCCAGTTTTTACAAATAAAGGGACTATGAACAATTGTTTACAGGTTTTTGTGTGAAAATACATGTTCATTTTTCTAGTATAAATGCCCAGAAGTTAATTCTCTAGGTCATCTGGTAGTTGCGTGTTTAGTTGTATTAAAAACTGCCAAACTGTTTTCCAGAGTGTCTGTATCATTTTACATTCCCAGCAGTAATGTATGATTGATCCAGTTTTCCCATATCCTTATCAGCATTTAGTGTTACCACTATTTTTTATTTTAGCCATTCTGACAGGTATGTAGCAGTATCTCACTGTAGTTTTAATTTGTATTTCCCTAATGGCTAATGTTATTTACCATTTATATAGCCTGTCTTCATGTCTGTTGTCCCTTTTCTAATTGGATTTTTTTAACCATTGAGTTTCAAGAGTTCTTTTTCTTTTTTTTTTTTTTAATTTTTTGAGACGGAGTCTAGCTCTTTACCCAGGCTGGAGTGCAGTAGCATGATCTCGACTCACTACAACCTCCACCTCCTGAGTTCAAGCGATTCTCCTGCCTCAGACTCCCGAGTAGCTGGGATTACAGGCACGCACCACCATGGCTGGCTAATTTTTGTAGTTTTAGTAGAGATGGGGTTTTACCATGTTGGTCAGGCTGGTATCGAACTCCTGACCTCGTGATCCGCCCGCCTCGGCCTCCCAAAATGTTGGGATTACAGGCGTGAGCCACCGTGCTGGCCCAGAGTTCTTTATATATTCTAGATGCAAGGCCTGTGTTGAAAATATGGTTTGAAATTATTTTCTTCAGGCTGTAGCGTATCTTTTCATTTGCTTCACATGATCTTTCACAGAGCAAAAGTTTTCATTTTGATGAGATTCAAATGTTCAAATTTTCCTTTTATTTATCATGTTTGTAGTGTCATAAGGCACTTTTTAAAAAGTATACATTTTATACTTCTCTGAAAAATGGAAAATCTATGTGAAAAAATAGAAGGACACTAAATGAATCCAAATTATGCAAAACATATTATTCCTTCACTACCTTGAGTATTACATATTTGATACTGAATATTGCATATTGGAGCAACATTTTAAATTACAGATGTTAAATATTACATTGTGCTCATTCTTAACCACATCTTTCAGGAGTACAAAGCAAAAATGAATTTAGTTGTTCTTAAATAATACCTACAAAATAACTACTGCCAAATCACTGGAAGAAAATGGCAAAAGACAATTTTTAAACAGTATGATTTTTGTCTATGGGAAAATTATAATAAGCTAGTAGAAAATGAAAATTTAATTATAGTAAGCCCAATAAAATATAGGAGTATCAGTTAAACTTGAATTTCAGATAAATAAGTATATTTTTAGTATAAGCATGTCCCAAGTATTTCATGGGACACTTTTAACTCAAAAATTATTTGCTGTTTTTCTAAACTTAAAACTCATGTGGATATCCTGTATTTTTATTTGCTAAATCTAGCAACCTTAAATGTAGTATAAATGTTTTAACGTAGGAGGTATAATAGGTTATTTGTGAAGATCTCACGAATAATATGTGTTGAACAAATAACCTCTGTACATTTTAACTTTTTTATTAGAATATTTTTTGTTTATTCAATGTAAGTAGCTATCTTTTTTTTTTTTTTTTTTTTGTGATGTAGTCTCACTGTGTCGCCCAGGCTGGAGTGCATCTTGGCTCACTGCAACCTCTGCCTCCTGGGTTCAAGTGATTCTCCTGCCTCAGCCTCCCAAGTAGCTGGGATTACAGGCACACGCCACCGCGCTCAGCTATTTTTTTTTTTTTTTCAATAGAGACAGGGTTTCACCATGTTGGTCAGGATGGTCTCGATCTCTTGACCTTGTGATCTGACCACCTCAGCCTCCCAAAGTGCTGGGGTTACAGGCATGAGCCACTGCGCCCAGCCATAAGTAGCAATCTTAAAAGCATTCACATTAGAATAAAAAATCATAAAACTGGAATGAACCATCAAGATCACCCAGTTCAGTTCTCACAATTTACAGATGAGAAAACTGAGACGTAGAGTCCCACTATAATTCTAGGGATAAAAGCTGGAATAGATACCCTCTTCCTAACTCCAATTAGTTTCAAAATTCCTTCACAATCTTAAAATGTATGAAGAGTATAAGCATTTTACAGCCTATGCTACTTAGGGTCCCAATAATTTGGAGCCATTGGATATTTCCGAAGACTTGACAGAACTCACGGTGTCTTTATAGAAATCTAAATTAATATATCAAGTGAGTAGAGAAAAATAAAATATAAATGCTAGCTTCTATCAAATTAATATTTGCTTTGGGAAGGGACAGATATTTATTAAGATGTGTTAATGAAATTATTGGAGGTTCCCAATGTGAGGGCAGAAAACAAAAGCCTCTTTAGTTTGTTTTCTATCACCAAAATTACTATCACTAAATGAGAGCCAAAGTCATTAGAAATATGAATCAAAAGAAGAATAATTTTAGTAAAGACATTTTCTATAGCTAAGGGTATTCTGCATGGCACATATATGGCATGACTTGTTATGGGCTTGTGGGAGAATACTCTCTTCTATTCTCTCTCTTGATCCAATGTCTTTTCTTTCTGAAATATTTTTAAAAATCTCTCCATTGCTGTGAAAAATCATATTAGCAAAAGACTTCAGAGACATAATACAAAGTCTCTAAGAAGCACACACATTCTTTTAATATCTGCTGTAGTTATTAAGTCAGCCAAGACTCAATTTATTAAATGTTCTTTATAAATATTCATAGGCTCACAGCTATAAAAATAACTGGAGAAAGGGTTAAAAATGTGCAAGAAGGATTCGGTGTGGTGAAATGCAGAACTCAAAAATAAAGGCAGCCAGACACTGGAGAGTAAGAGATGATAAAAGCAGCAAAGCTGTAAAGGTCAGGTCAGATTGTGAGATGAAGTAATGATGGATTATTGAGCCTGTACAAATCTGCAGGGGAAAAACTCTGGCTGTGGAGTGTGGGAGGCAGTTTTCTATATCCATCATTCAAAAGAAACATAAAGTTTACATCACCTCAAATGCTGAACTCATTTGCATTTATTCACATGATTTTCCTCTGCGTATTTCTGCTTTGCATACACATGTTATTTGTAAATAAAACAAAGACTATGTTCTTTTTATGTTTTTCAGTTTATCCTTTTTTTCCTCTTCTTCAAAATTAGGAATTTAGCTTTCCTAGCACTTTGTGGAATGTGTCTTGTCCTTGTACAGGGAGACCTAGCTAACGGAAGGAACAGTTAGTTTGTTGGCTTTTGGCTGATTAAGGGACAGTTGAGACACACAGCAATTGCACCTCTGTCTCTGGGGAGTTGCCCCTCATTCCAGTCAAACCACTTCTTATGTGTTTTGGTTTTTTTATTGGGGTGTGGGACAGACACAGAAGCCATATTGTTAGGTTTCCCAAATCTATAGGGTTTAGGCTGTCTAGTCCTTCTCACCTGGACATTTAATTCAAAAAAAGAGTTTGGAAAGAATCCTAAAAACGTCACCTTTCAAATTTGCATGTCGTGTCCTCTCATCTCTTTCTCAATTAATGTGAATCTGTGGGCAAAGCCATATTTATTTCATTGAGGAATTTCTGCAGCAAGAAAGACATGATTGAAACTATATATTTTATTTAACTCTGTCATTTATTTTTCTGTCCCATGGGAAGTCATTGTATATTTTTAAATATGAGTTCTGAATATGATACAAAAAAAGGAAAAAATATACTCCCATTATTTCTCCTTTTCCTTTAACTTTCAACATCACTTTGACGGCCCTCGCCATTGCTAAACTGAGAGTTAAAGCGTCAGGGGACAAGGAAGGAGATTGAGCAAATAGTATTTATTTTTGTAGTTTAAGTTTTTTTGTTGAATTGAAAACTAAGCATAATGTAATCATGGTTTAGCATTAGAAATCACTGGCCTACCTACATTTCTAGGGTCTAATATATATATATAAATTTAAATATTGTAATTGTACAAAATTATGGAAAATGCATGATATCTGGAAGTAAGGCAAGATTAGATTGAAAAGGTAATAAATGTGAAGATCAGGGGTCAAGAATTCTCTGAAATAAGTTTCTGTACGTGTAGCCACTTTAATTGAAATATTAATTATATACCAGCTGAAGTCATCAATTTTGTCATCAATATGCAAGTCAATGTATTACATGGCTCAGCTGATGCTCAAAACACCTGCAACAAAGCATTTTTCTTTTATTGACATATCACTTTTTCTGTTAGTTTCAAATAAATAAATTAAAAGTTTAAAATTAAATGATTATTAGCATAAAAATATGAAAAATTCCTAACAGGACAACAGAAGATAACTCTATTTTAATAAATTTAGAGTGACTCGTAGGAGAGAAGATTCATCTAACAAAGTCAATTTTTACTGTGTATACAAATCACCAGGCTTCCAGCATATGCCAATGCTGCTGGTCCTGGGATCATGCTTTGAATGTCAGGGATCACAAAACAAAGATGTTAATAAAATGCTAACACATGTAAAGAAGAACCATATTACAAATAGGCTAACACTAACATTTGTTTTACTTTATAATAATGAAGAGAGCGTGGTGTGAAAATTCTTGTTACGAAAACATTAAAAATTATTATGTAGGGAGTTTTTAATTTCAGTTAATTTTATATTGATTGCTCTCTTTTAATAGCTAGAATATTTTGTTTCTTTATGAACATGGACAGTCAAGAACAAGCTGACTTCACATATACAATATTAGGATCTGGATATATGAGTCTAAGTAATATGTATACTGGCTATTGACTGTAAAAATTTGAATTAAAAAATGTTTATTTGTCCTCCAGATATAGGATATGATATAGAGTTCTCAACCAGGAGCAATGTGTCCCCCAGGGAATATTTGGCAGTAACCAAAGATATTTTTGTTGTCACAGTTCAAGGGAGTGGGCAGGAAATTCACCGCTGGCACCTAATAGGGTAGAGTCCAGAGATGCTGCTAAACATCCTGCAATGCCCGCAACAAAAAGTTATTCAGACAAAATGTAAATAGTAACAAGTTAAGAAACTCAGATGTAGAGGATAAGAGAGACGTAAGATACGATGTTTCCGATTTAGGGTTGTAGAGCTCTTTAAGGATGTAAGATTAATCTAAATGAAACAATTACTGAGCAAGTCTCAAACAGTGTGGTATATAGAGAAGTAAGAACAGAGCAGACCAGTGGGAGGCATCCACGTGCTGAGTAGTAAGAACAATTTGTGGAAGAGGCAGCTCTGGAAGACAGATGGGTAGGATTTACTTTAATGAATCACAATGGAAAAAAAGAATTATACCTTTCCTCTTTCTAAGTAAAGATGCTTCTCGTCTTCAAAATTGAGATTGTTAGCTACTTTAAACAAGTTTTGAGAATTAGATTTTAATTTTTTTTTATTGAAGGCATTTGAAACCCCAGTTTAACGGCTATGCAGCTATTGACTACAAATGCATTATGAACACATTCACAGTCCTACTCCTCTTTTACCTAACAATATTGCAACTTTCTAAAGAATGTTATTCCCAGTAGAAACATTGAACAAAACAAAATATTTGCTAGGATTAGAAAACAGAATTTTAAGTTCATATATGTGCAATTGATTAGTTTTCATTACATTTCTAATACTTCCACTGAAATAGAAACATCTCAGGGCAAAGAAAAAGCCGCATCATGGGGAAATGGTAGAATGGTGAAGTTGTGTTTTCTTCTTATGTAGTAATTTGACTGTTATTCTTGAGAGACATCATATTGTTTATAATAGATTTATAAATATTGTATGTTTGAAATATTATATATGAACATATATATGAAAACTCGTTTTAAATATTAGATTTATATTGTGACATCATGCCTGTACTCTCTAAGATATTTCAAAAACATACTATGGACGAAGAACATTTGAAATAAATAAAGGTGACCTTCATTATTTGTAGATTTCATATCTGCTAATTCACCTATGCACTAAAATTTATTTGTACCCCAGAATCAATAATCACAGCATTTTTTGTGTTACTTTTGAACACGTGCAGAGCACAAAAAATTTGAGTTGCCTAACATGAACGTTTACAGCTTTGGTGGAACAAAGCAATATTCTGCCTTCTTGTTTCAGCTCAAATACCATGAACAAATGTCCTTTCTGCAGTCTGTTTAGTGCCAGATTTTTTGCATGATTTTGGATGTGTTGATTTCGCTTTGTAAAATGGCCCCCATGTGCAATGCTGAAGTGCTGTCTAGTTCCAAAGCACAAGAAGGCTATGATGTACCTTATAGAGAAAATGCATGTGTTAGATAATCTACATTTAGATATGAGTTATCTAAATGTAGATAAATCTATTATTTAATCTATTATTAAAATGTTTTGAATAACATTTTTTAAAAAAATTAGTGAATCAACTATATATTAAACAAGGTGTCTTTAAACAGAAACACACATAAAACAAAGTTATATTTTTACCTGTTGATGAAAGGATTGTGACCAGAGACTCACAGGAACCTAACTCTGTGTTTCCTCTAGGAGAAATGCTTCAGTATTGGCGAATTCAGTGTTTGAGGGGACTTTATGGAACACAAGTAACCAGAAATAAGAATTGACTGTATACTGTATTGATATTATATATTTTTTAATAGAATAAACAAGAACCTCATCACCTGCATCATGAACCAGATGGTATCAAGTCTGGCTTGGGTTATTGCAATACCTTCTAATTGGTCTTGCTTTTACTCTTGTCTCGTATGCCTATTCTCCACAGAGGAGATTGTAAGTCAGGTATGTTAGTGCTCTGCTCAAAGCCATACAGTGGTTTTCCCATCTTTCTTAGGACAAAACCCAAAGTCCTTAGGTTTGACTCTGAGGCTGTCTCCCATGCCCTGGCAGCACCAGTTTACCTTTCAGACCTTATTTCCTACACGTTGCTTCCCATTGCGTACTCCGGTTCAGCCCCTCTGGTTTCCTTGTTCTTTCTTTCTTGCTCTACATGGCTTACTCCCTCCCCACTTCGAATTCTTTGTTTGAATTTTTTTCTCAGCAAGGCTTTCTCTGAGTACCATATCCAGAATTGCAAACTTCTTCTCTCCTATCCCATATTCCGTATTTCCTTTTCTTCCCTTTTCTGTTAGCACTTAATATCTTTTAACGTGTTTTACATTTTATTTGTTACCTTTATCTGCAGCTAAAATTGAGAAAGAATATACTTCAGAGACGAAAATAGCATTTTTAACCTAATTTTGGTAATCTAGCAAAAATTAGGTTCTTTAATGTTCACCAGCTCATAGTTATAACAAGAAGTAATTATTACAAAATTCAAATATTTAGTTATTGCCCAAATTAACTACACTTTTGCATTTACTATTTAAAACATGATATTATGATGCACAAACTATATCTATATACATAGTGCAATTTTACACTTCTAAAATAATTAAGTAATTTTAGGTTGGTGAATGGAATAATCACTTATACTGAAGACTCCAAAATCCATGTCTCCAGTTCTGTGACCTCTACTGAGCTAAGCTGCCTAATTGATGTTGTCATTTGGAAATATCACAGCACCTCAAGCTCCACACATCCCCAAAGCAGTCTACTGTCTTCTATAAGTAAAATGTGTTTTTCATCTGTACCTCTCTCCCACTAGCTATTTTATCTGCCTAGTTTTTTTTGTTGTTGTTGTTGTTGTTTTGGTAAATTTAATTTTATTTTAAGTTCCAGGATACATGTGCAGGATGTGCAGCTTTGTTACATAGATAAACATGTGCCATGGTGGTTTGCTGCACCCATCAACCCATCACCTAGGTATTAAACCCCACATGTATTAACTATTTGTCATGATGCTCTCCTTCCCCCAACCCCACAACAGGTCCCAGTATGTGTTGTTTCCCTCCCCGTATTTATGTGTTCTCATTGTTCAGCTCCCACTTATAAGTGAGAATGTGCAGTGTTTGGTTTTCTGTTCCTGTGTTAGTTTGCTGAGGATAATAGCTTCCAGTCCCATCCATGTCCCTGCAAAAGACATGATCGCGATCCTTTTTATGGCTGCATAGTATTCCATGGTGTATATGTACCATATTTTCTTTAACTAATTTATCATTAGTGGACATTTGGGTTGATTCCATGTCTTTGCTATTGTGACTAGTGCTGCAATGAACATATGCGTGCATGTATCTTCATTACAGAATGATTTCTATTCCTTTGGGTACATACACAGTAATGGGATTGTTGGGTTAGATGGCATTTCTGGTTCTAGGTCTTTGAGGAATCGCCACACTGTCTTTCACAATGGTTGAACTCATTTACATTCCCACCAACAGTGTAAAAGCATTCCTATTTCCCCACAGCCTTGCAAGCATCTATTGTTTTTTGACTTTTTAATAATCATTCTGACTGGCATGAGATGATATCTCATTGTGGTTTTAATTTACATTTCTCTAATGGTCAGTGATGTATCTGTCCAGTTTCTTAAACGTGAAGTCTCTCTACTATTCTTTCCTTTTACTGTTTGCATCCAGTCAAATATCAGTTATTGTAGATCTCATCCTTTCCACCAGCCCTCTTTTCTCCATCTCTATGGTCTGTCTTTGGTCCAGGTTCTCACTATTGACTTGCTAGTGTCCCTGCCTCTAGACAATGCTGCCTCCCAATCAATGTATACTGTTGTTTATATATATATATATCTGATAATGTCTCCCCTTGTTTTAAAAACTTACGGTGACTTGCTGTTTCACCAGGGATGAAGTTTAAATTTCTAACAAAGACATTCGTTTTATTTTTCTTCTTTCAGCCTTTAAACATTTGCTTTTCTTTCTTAACCTCTCTTCTTTCTTACTACAACAAACTTCTTTCAATATCTTGAAAGTGAAACATGGTTTCTCTTGACTAGAGACTTGTGCACGGCTTCTCTTGACTAGAGACTTTGCCTGGAATTCAATCCCCAAATCTCTCAGTGTTGTTTAGTCTACTATTTAACTGGCAGTTTAACCTCAGCTTAAATGTAGCCTGACTTCCCTAGACTAGATTAGGTGGTTCTGCTGTTTCCACAGCATCCTATAGTACTTATCACACTTCATTGGTACTACTTATTGAGCTCTCTACAAGCACAAGAACTCCATGAGTCTGTCTCTAGTGCTTAACGTACTGTCCAACACATATTATGTACTCAGCATATATTTGATTGACTGAAAAAAATAGAAAAATGGTAACACAAGTGCTTTAAAACATGTTTTCAAAAAATTTTGAAAGGCATTGGAAAATGCTCCAATAAAATAGTATAAAGTACATGCTATAAAATTAGATGGTACGATTTAATTTCGTAAAATAAGAAATATTTTGTATACATTTTGTACACTGAAAAAAGATCTAAAGTGTATCAAAATGTTCATAGAGAGTAAGTTTGTTGGCAAAAAAAATATGTAATTTTTTTCTCATATACTTTTTTCAATTTTATAGAGTAAATGTGATCAGTTTTATGATCTTTATGATCAGAAAAAATAAATCACTTTAAAAGGAAAATCAGTCTTCTTTCCTCTATTCCTATGAAAGATATAAGAAGGATTTTAAAAAATTGTTTTACAATTTATTATTTTAGATGGAAGGTTTTGCCTCTCTCCTGGTTTTTTTTTTTTGTTTTTTGTTTTTTGTTTTTTTTTTTTGAGACGAAGTCCTGCCCTTTCGCCCAGGTTAGAGTGCATTGGCGTGAGCTTGGCTCACTGCAACCTTCACCTCCCAGGTTTAAGTGACTCTCCTGCCTCACCCTCCTGAGTAGCTGGGATTACAGGCACGCACCACCATGCCTGGCTAATTTTTGCATTTTTAGTAGAGACAGGGTTTCACCATGTTGGTCAGGCAGGTCTTGAACTCTGGACCTCGTGATCCGTCTGCCTCAGCCTCCCAAAGTGCTGGGATTACAGGTGTGAACCACCGGGTTTTATCATTTTTAATACTCTTTTTGACCCAGAAAACACTTTTTAAACTATGTTTAGAAATATTTGCTAAAATAGCTCCTCCTAGACTTGGAGACACCCATAAGCACTAATGGAATAATCCTGTTCTATCTGACCTGTGGTTTTTTAAAGAACTATTTTTCTCCCAAGTAATTACTACTGAAAACATTCAAAGGGTTTAGAATTCTTTCCTCAATATCCAAATTTAAAGAAGGTAAAATTACACTAATAATATAATAATACATCATTTTTGCTACCTCACAACTCAGCAATTCTGGCTGGCTTATTAATCTTTCAACCTTCCCTTCTTTTTTGTCTCTCAATTACATATTACAAATTATTTTGAAACAAAAAACATACTCTTTATTGAGATTAATTTTAATTTGTTTATTCCACAGATGTTTGTAGAGCACCTTCATACACTTGGCAGAGTATATGCTCTGAGAATGCAAAGTGAATAAGATATAGTCTCTGTCGTTCAGACACAGTCTATTGTGGGAGAAATACTATAAATACTATAAACATAGTCACAGTCTATTGCAGGAGAAAAATTGTAAAAAGATACATGATAATATTATATAACAATACCAATCCTGCTGTATAGGGAGAACTAAGTGCCTAAGGCTCAAAAGAGGTTAAAGAGGCTGCTATTGAAGCCTGTACCTTTTATATCTTCTCTGGTCCAAGCCACCATTGTCTCTATCCTAGATTAGTATAGTAGCCCTCAACTGGTCACTCCACTTCTACCCCTGCATCCCTGTAGTCTATTCACAGCACAGCAGCCAGAAACATACTTTCAAAATTGTTCCAGAGCATGTCCCTCCTTTGCTGTAAACACTTCAATGGCTCATTTGCTAAGAGTGAAAACCTGAGTCATTATAAGTTGTTCCTGACTGACACTCCCTGACCCCCAGCCCCTTGCCCCAAATTACCTCTTTATCCTCACCTCTTCCTATCCTCATTTTGATCAATCTGCTGTAGTCACATGTATTAGTTTGTTCTCACACTGCTGTAAAGAAATAATTTTTAAAGAAAAGGAGGGATAATTTTTAAAGAAAAGAGGTTTAACTGGCTCATGGTTCTGCAGACTGTACAGGAAGCGTGATTCTGGCACATGCTTGGCTTCTGGGGAGGCCTCAGGAAACGTACAATCATGGAGGAAGGTGAAGGGGAAGTAGGTACGTCTCAGATGGCTGGAGCAGAAGGGGTTGGGGGAGGTGTTACACACTTTTAAACAATCAGATATCATGAGAACTCACTCACTATCATGAGAAGAGCACTGCAGGGATGGTGCTAACTCCTTTATGAGAATTCCACCCCCACTATCCAATCATCCCCCCCACCAGGTCCCACCTCCAACACTGGGGATTAAAATTCAACATGAGATTTGGTAGGGACACAGACAGTCCATATTATTCCACCTCTGGCCCTTCCAAATCTCCTATCTTTCTCACATTGCAAAATATAATAATCTTTCCTCAACAGTCCCTCAAAGTCTTAACTCATTCTAGCTTAACTCAAAAGTCCAAAGCCTCAACTGAGCCAAGGTCAGTCCCTTCTGCCTATGAGCTTGTAAAGTCAAATCCAAATTAGTTACTTTCAAGATACAATGGGGTTACAGGCATTGGGTAAATATTCCCATTCCAAAAAGAAGAAATCAGCCAAAAGAAAGTGGCTACAGTCCCCACGCAAGTCCAAAACCCAGCAGGGGAGTCATTAAACCTTAAAGCTCCAAAATAATCTCTTTTAACTTCATGTCACAGATCTAGGGCATGCTGGTGAAAGGAGTGGGCTCCCAAAGCCTTTGGCAACTCCGCCCCTGTGACTTTGCAGAGTTCAGTCCCCACAGCTGCTCTTGTGGGCTGGCATTTAGTACCTAAAGCTCTTCTAGCCACAAGGTGCAAGCTGTTGGTGGATCTACCATTCTGGAGTCTGGAGGATGCTAGCCTTCTTCTCACAGCTCCACTAGGCAGTGCCCCAGTGGGGACTCTATATGAGGACTCCAACCCCACATTTCTCCTCTGACTGCCCTAGTAGAGGTTCTCTGTGAGGGCTTCACCCCTGCAGCAGGCTTTTGCTTAAACATCCAGGCTTTTCTATATGTCCTCTGAAATCTAGGTGGAGGCTCTGAAGCCTCAATTCTTGCACTCTGTGTACCCACAGGCCTAACATCATGTGGAAACCACCAGGGCTTATGGTTTGCACCCTCTGAAGCAGTGGCCTGAGGTGTAGCTGGGCCCCTTTTAGCCATGGCTGAAGCTGGAGTGACTGGAATAGGGGAGGCAGTGTCCTGTGGATGTACAGGGCAGCGGGGCGCTTGCTCTGGCCCACAAAACCTTTCAGTTCTCCTAGGCCTCAGGCCTGTGATGGGAGGGGCTGTCATGAAGGGTCTCTGAAAAGTCTTCCAGGTGTCTTCCCCATTGTCTTGGTTATCAGGTCTCTTCCCCATTGTCTTGGTTAGCAGTACTTACCTTCTTTTAGTTATCCACATTTCTGAAGCCCACTTGAATTCCTCCCCCCAAAATAGGCTTTTCTTTTTTACCACACGGCCAGGCTGCAAATTTTTCAAACCTTTACACTCTGCTTCCCCTTTAAATATAAGTTCCAGTTTTACATGATGTTTTGCTCATGCTTATGAGCATAGATTTTTGGAAGCAGCCAGGCCATATCTTGAACACTTTGCTGCTTAGACATTTTTTTTCACCAGGTACCATAAATCATCACTCTCAGTCTCAAGGGCAGGGACACAATGCAGCTAGGTGCTTTGCTAATGCATAATGAAAGTGACCTTTGCTCCAGTTCCCAATAAGTTACTCATCTTCACCTGAGACCTCATCAGCCTGGCCATCTCTGTCCACATCACTGTATCAGCGTTGGGTCACAACTGTTTGCCAAGTCTCTAGGAAGTTTCAAACTTTCCCTCATCTTCCCATCTGCTTTTGAGCCCTCCACACCTTTTCAACCTCTGCCTGTTACATTCAAAAGTCACTTTCACATTTTCAGATATCTTTATAGCATTATCCCAGGTCTCAGTACCAATTTTCTGTATTAGTCCATGCTTGCATTGCGTTGCTATAAAGAAATACCTAATACTGGGTAACTTATGAAGAAAAGAAGTTTAATTGGCTCACAGTTCCACAGGCTGTACAGGAAACATGATTTTGGCATCTGCTTGGCTTCTGGGAGGCCTCAGGAAATGTGCAATTACGGCAGATGGCAAAGGGGAAGCAGGCACATCTTATATGGCTAGAGCAGAAGAAAGAGAGAGATGGGGAAGGTACTTCACACTTTTAAACAATCAGATTTCATGGGAACTCACTCACTTACTATCACAAGAACAGCAGCAATGGGATGGCACTAGCCCATTCATGAGATCTCCACCCTGCTGACCCAGTCACCTCCCATCAGGCCCCACCTCCAACACTGGGGATTGCAATTCAACATGTGATTTGGTAGGGACACACCCAAAATCATATGATCACATTGATCACTTTGCTGTTCTTCAAACCTACCTTTGGGGACCTCAAACTTTTTGCTGGAAAGTTCTTTACCCAACATTATTTTCTCCTTACTTCCTTTAAGTCTTGATTACATTACCTTTTCTATCAGGATAGTCTGATAGAAAAGGCTATCAGGTTGTAATCTAAAGTTCCAACTTGTACCCCCAAACACACCCAATTTCCATATCGAGCCTTATTTTTCTTATTTGCATTGCATTTACTACCATTTAACATTCTTGTTTACCACTTCCTCCCTAAGGTCAGAGATTATTTTATTCACTAACATATTGAATACATTTGCAAAAGATCTTGTACATATTAAATGCTCAATAAGTATCTGACAAAGGAAAAACTGACTATTGTTTTTGTTATAGTAAAACATTAGTTTTTACTAACTCAGAATTTGTAATAATTCTTGCTGAATTTATTTGATATTTATCTTTATATTTTCTATTAAAAATTGTGATTCATTTGTAACTACATAACATTTCAAAAAGCTGGAATTGGAAAAAAGACTAATCTCTTTAAGAAAACTGTTTCAAGCAATTTTTATTACTTAAAACAATAAAAGACAATAAGTAAAATGTTTATTTCTAGATGAAAACCCCTACTTAAGATTTTGAGTTACTACTTGGTGTAATTATGTTTTACTGAAAGCAATAAAATTATGTTTACTTTTAACTGGTACATTCTTCAGCCTTGAACTAATTTTGGACTGGCCATCTCAGCTAATTGCTCTGCATTAAAGGGTACTTACAATAATATTAAAAGAAATCATATACAGATATAAAATGAAGTGTTGCAAGGATACATTCTTCAGCTTTATATGCCTCTGACATTCTAGGAGTCTTTGGTTCCTGATGAAAGGCACTAATAACAGCCTTTAGTCTCCCTAATGGCTAAAGCATGTTCTGTTGGAAAGGCACATTAAGGATATATTAATTATTTGAGGGAACTGGAGTACCCATTTTTTCACTACAAGATTTCAGTGACCTTAAAAAAAGGAAATGGAAACCATGAACTAATAACAAAGCCCTGTGACATTAAATGATGTCTGCAAAGCCTGGAAAACTTTACAAATGCCATAAGGATTCAATCGTTGTAGAAATCTATCTCTTTAAGTTAAACTGATGTGCTGCCTCCACTGAACAATCAAGCAGGTAGGAATTGTGAAGAGACTTGAACTGTGTGTCCCATGATGTGAGGGTTTACCCTGAACTCTTCACACCTTGGGCAATTCTCCATTGCATATGATGACATATATTTTTCAGGCAGTTGCACAGAAGTATAATGTATTCCTGGCCATGGACCTATGATCCTGGGCTCATTACCATGGAATCAGCACTGACTTTCAAGAGGACTCTAGCTTTTTCTATGTGGCATTTAAATAAGCTAACTTCGTTAAAAAAAAAATACCTGGTGAGGATAAAGATCTCTCTGCAATTTAAAAAGGCCCAGAGCTCCTTCCATTCTTCCTGAGAGAAATTACCTAACTGTTAATGTGCTATGCAAAGAAGCTTTCCTAACTGCCTACTGCCTAATTAGCTTTATTAAAAATACACATCAGACTTGTTTTGAGTGGTGGCCTTATTATCTAGAAAATTATACAAACACAGGATTACTGAATGAAAACAAGTAAACAAATTCTCAACTTATCATAAATTTTGCTAGAATTAACCAAAAGAGCATATTAGTATGTTGGTCTTACTCGTCAAATTGTCAAGCAAGTGGGAGGTTTCAATTATGAGCTCTTGGTTTGAAATGAAGAGAGTGTGAGCTTCCTTCCACCCCCGATTATTTTATGTTCATTTTAATTTTCAGTTCTCAAAAATATTTCGGAGTGAGATACTGTTTTTTTCTTCTTCCTCTTTCAAAGTTTCATCAATTAGTATTTGACATGTGTATGGAATGATAAGTATTAGTTAGCATAATAAGGAAGCAAGAAAGAAATTTGCCTTTTACAGTCATATATTTTAAAAATTAATCGATGCTTATCTTTCCTAATCTCCTGTTTTTCCCTAAAAAATGAATTTGTGCTCTAAAATTACGAGACTTGAAGAGTAATTGCAGTATACCCTGTAAATGGTAAATATGGGTTTGGCTGAATTAATTCTATTGAGCATTTGTCCACCTGTTTCCACCATTACTAATTAAATGAACTCAGTCTAGACTGAATATGAAATAATGTATGCAATATTGTTATAAAACCTTCAAGATACCACAAAATGAAGATACTCTAACTGGTAAAATATCCTCTCTGGAAAGACAGGGAATCAAATCCTTATTCCGTCAGAATGTGTCTTTCTGCATGGCCTTGGGTAAATAAAACTTATCTTTTCTCTCTTAGTTTCTTCTTCTTAGCATAGATATAATAATAGTACATTCAAAATGAATTGTAAGAATTATGGAGCATCCTTCCATTGCACTCCACAAGGTTTGACCTTCATCTTGATCTTCTCTTCTACACCTGCTTTGGCCTTCAAAGAATCTACACTGACTTTTGATGCAGATACCAAGGACAGATTATAGCTATTTTCTATTGTCATTGTCAGATGAATAACATAAACCTTGGTGCCTGATAAGTGTGGCAAAATATGCCATTTTTATGGTTATATCTTTGAATACTCTATTTTCTTTGTTTGCACGGGATTATTCTTGCATAAATCTTAGTTCACTTGAGGCAAGTTTTTAAAGAACAACTGGAATATTTCTGGGTTAAAGTCTAAAAAGTTCTGACTAAATCTTAAAAACAGAATATTTTCTTTCCTCATTTATCAATGTTATGAGAAAAGTGGTTGGATTATATGGATGAATATGAAAAAGCTTACATAAAAATCTGGAGAATACTGTCATATACATGAATTCTAGTTTACTTATAAATATGGCATACGTATTCTAGTTTTCTTATAAAATTTTAGCCTTTAATAACCTCAAGAAAAATGAATGACCCCTCTAATCTAGGAATAAGTTAGCACAAAATTTACCACCACCACCACTATCTCATTAATGTCACACTTCTCCTATCCTTCTCATACAACCCCAAAGCAAAGCAAACAAAGCAAAACAAACAAACAAATAAAACCCTAAGGTAAATAACTAAGAAAATACCATCAATACCAATATGGCAACTACCATTTTGAAGAATATCATTGTTATTCTTACAACAATCTATTTAAAAAGATTCACTTATCTTCATTTGACCAATAAAGAAACCTAGTTTCAGACGTTAAGTTACATACCCAAGAATTGAAGATGATAAGTGGTAGGACCAGGTTTTAATTGTTAATTTAAAAACTGGTGCTCATTCTATTATCTTATCCCTAAAACATTGTTTTTAGAATTATTAAACTGGTTTTAATTTAAAGAAAATAAACCTGGTGCTCACTTCATTCTACCATGGATTTCTTTCAATAACTACCTTGCCCACTGTATAGTGTTACTATAAGCATTCAATAAAATAATGTGTTTGAAGGCATCCTAAAATACTGTAAAATTCTCTGCACACATGTTTATTATATAGGTGGTATTTCCTTTCTTGGAGATTTCATGAGAAACTAAGCCAAGTTTAAGCAATGTGTTATAATTAAAAAACAAACAAACAAACAAAGAAACAACAACCTTGACTTTTATAACCAAATTGGGGGTAAAAATTAGGTCCTACCGGGATATTATTTTACACCCTATTAACAGTGGAGGGAGAACTGTGGCTTTCCCTTTGTCCTTATTTTCACTCAGAACGTACTCTACCACAGCTGGCTCCTTCCTCATGACTCAATCCCAGCCCTAAATTTTCAGAGACCCTTCCCTGAAAACCCTATTTCATGTTCCTGTTTCCACTCAGCTATTCTATATCTTTCCTTCAGCTTTAATGTTTTAATAACATTTGGTATTATTTAAATTACTGGTTTTTGTTACTATTGTTTGCTTGCTTACTATCTTCTCCTGAGAAGCTTGTCTTTTTTGGCTGTACCTATACCCCTTGGTAGACAGTTGATGTTTAATAAATATTTGTCAGAAGAATATCAGCCTATTAGGACACTTCAGTTTCATTTTGAGGTCGACCATTAATTATTTGTAGGATATAACAAATTACTCTGAACCTTAGATTCTTATCTTTTAAAATAGCAAAACTCTAGAGTCTACAGAGATACAATCTTGTCACATATTGTCTTAAAATAAGAAAATGCTAGAGTCAATTGAACAGAGCACACAAATCTCTTTCAACTTTAAAGTTTGATGTTTCTAAATCTTTGATGTGTAGCTTACATGTAATTGGTTGACAGGTAATCACATAGATATATATTCAAATATGTACAAAAACATTGGGATTTTGAATCCCTATGAATCTTTTCTATCCTTCTATTAACCATTTGTACTCTTTATGACCTTGACATTCTGTTAAGTTGATACTGCATGGTATTTTTTAAAAAGTATTTTTTCCTAGAAGTTTAGTCATGACCTTGATTAAAATTATGATTGATACTCAAAAGTGTCAGACTCTAAAGAATTCTGCCCTTTGCCTTTCATTTTATTGACATTTGTCATGACTTGCAATTTTTTCAGACAGTGATCACCCACTCCTCGCTATTTCTTTCTGTCAGAATTATTGCTTGCATATAACCTTTTAAATAAAACAGCAAGTTAGGCTTCTATAAGGATAACACTGTGTTTAAAACTAATTAAATAAAGTGAAGAACATGAGATTTTTCATGGTGACTCCGTTGAAATAATTGCCAAAACACATTTTATTACTGAATTAAAGGATCACGCACTAGTAGAGTAGAAAGACTAAAAAGGAAGATCAATGAGAATCATTTAATTCAATATTTGTTTTTCAAGTTTTGACTGATAAGTTGTTTTAGGGTTTAGAATTTGTAAAAGAGACTTCGGGATGAACTCCATTTAACTTCTTCTTTAGCAGTTGCAATTATTTGTCTGAAAGACGTCCTTGAAGGGGTTGGTAAATAGCAAACTGTATTTCTATTTCCAGTGATTTCCTAATTTTAATTTTTGTATAGTTTTTACATCTACAGAAAACACTTTTTATATTACATACACAAACTTAGGTAATTATAATTCTTGTTTTATGACACATTTACATTATTGGTCTACACATGGTCTCTATATATCCATCATAAAATAAGCACCCAAGATTTAATCACCCAACACAAAAACTAGAATATTGATAACAACTAACAACCACCCAGAAAGTCTTCTTCTAGCCTTTCCAAATGATCTCAAACCGTTTGCCTCATAAACTTACCTGCTACCACTTTTACCCACCTGTTCTTTCCTACCCTGATTTTCATTCTCACCACAACCCTCCTGTTCACCTATTACCTTTAGTTCACAATCTGTATCTTGCTAAAATGAGTGAAGGCTCTTTGGCTGTATGACAGAAATTGATTCTAGTTAATCAGAATTAACTAGAATTATACTTAATATAGTTTAATGGAATTGAACAGAATTAACTAAAATTAAACTGATTCTAATTAATCAGAGAAAAACAATTGTTGTGAGAGGGCTTAAGCAATGGAAAGAGAGGCTAAGAACCAAGCTACAGAAAGACAGGAATTATAGTAACTACAGCAGAATCACATAAATGGATTTTGGAGGGAGTGTGAAGGGAGCAAGGGGTATGAGGGCATGATTCAACACCAATGCTGTTAAATGTGTGATTTGTCCAATGGAAGTCATGTACCACCCTTAGCCTAGGAAGAGAGCAGCGTATCTTGATAAAATGTCCTACCAAACTATATCCAACAAAAGAACAGGTTTCAAAAGCAAATTTGGGTTGTTTTTCATAAAGAAGGGGAAGAAATGTTGAGGCCAAAGGCAGCACAAATCCACACCAGAAATACTTTCTTCACTCCAGACTCTTGAACTAGCCATCTTAATACAAGTTGATAGTCCCTAGCTGAATTTAACTTTGCAATCTTTGACCTATAGCTCAGTCACCTTATTCCACTCCTATTAATGTTGAACTACACAGAATTAACAGTATGTGTTTGTAAACTACAAAATGATAATTTTGCATGGTTTAAATAAATATAGCTGCATAAAGAATAGAAGCGACTTGCTACATAGTTACGGTCACATTTTCCTCTTTCTAATAACAAGAAGAGTTCACTCTTTATTTTAATTTAAATTGTTGCAACCTGTAACTTCTTCAGAGTAAACATTCTCAAATAACTCTCAAATACATACTGGAATAGTATGGGCTGCCGGGTCACACAGATTTAGTTCTGAGTGCCTACAGTGGGTACTATGTGTATGACCTCAGGGAAATTACTTAACTTCTCAAAGACTTGGTTTCTACATCTAGTAAACAGGGACAACTAATGTTTCCCATCTCACATTGTCCTGAGTACTGAATGACATTACACATTTAAAATGATTAGCACAAAGCCTGGCACAAAGAAGCATGGAAGCAATGTTAGTTATTGTTGTTGAATAATGACATGTATAACCTTTGCAATATGAAAATTCTCATATTAAAAGCTGCAATCGGCTTTATTAATCGAGGTTGAAAATTGAATTTATTTGGTGGGGCAAACATTCCTTTAGTTAGGTTGAATCCGTTTTGGTCAAAAGAATAAACTATACACACTGCTTCAGGGACTTCTGCAAACTGAGAATTTAAGTATTTTGTTTAACAAGGAGAATGATTCTATTCACAGGACAGTGCTCTTGCACAATCAGGAAAATGTGTGTATTTGTGAGTGTGCACCTGTGGGGATGTATTTTCTATTGTGAATTTATAGTGAACTGCTCTGAAAATTATCAATTGTGATTGAGAATTACCAATGTGCTCTATCCAATTAATGCTCTTAGATTAGGACTAGAAACCCCATTACTAATCCTGTACACATCCGTTATTTTTCATTAACATGTGAGATATTTTTTCTTGACTTTCATTATCTGAATCTTTTAAACAAAAAGTTTTACTTGTAATATAGGAATAACATGGTCATTTGTAACTCAGAGAGTTGTTGTAAGTCTGCAATAAGGTAACGAATACACAGTGATGTTTTATGTATCCTAAATCACCTTATACAATGAGCTACTATTACTATTTTATACTTACATTGTTTAACTCAAAGGCAATACATTAGTTAAGAGTATAAACTGTAGTAGTAAAGTAGTAGTTAAGAGTATAAACTCTAGAGTCACACTACCTGAATTCGAATCCTAACTTCACCACTTTGGGCAAGAGACTTGAACTTAAAGTGGTTCATTTTCCTCATCTATAAGTTGAGGATAATAATAGTACCCTTCTCAGATGGTTCTATTTAGAATTAACTGATTTCACATATGAAAAGTACTTATAACAATACCTGACATAAAATAAATGATATGTAATTATTTCTATTGTTTTTATTGTCTTCTTTCTTAAAACTGATACATTGAGTTCTACTTTTAACCCTCATTTCAGTATTGGTGATTACAGCTTGCACCATACTGTCACGCCTTGTTATATGTTGTCCTAAAATGATATCGATGGATGAATTATTCGTGTCTTCATGTCTTATTTTTGCATCTGAATTATCTGGTCCAATGGAGTTAGGTAATGCTGTCTACCTTTTGTTATTTCACAAAGGAACTAATAATTCTCTCTCACATGAATTAAAACCTCTCTTTCATTATATTTCACTTATATATTGGTTTCTGTCAGTCATTTTGCAGTTTTTATCTTGACAGAAAAGCATTGAAATTTGCCAGACTACACTGACGTGCATTTGGTATACAGTTCAAAGTCTAGTTTTAAATCTGAAGGACTTTACATAGTGAACAATAGCTAAGGTGTTGGGCCTCCATGAAAAGATATTCAAAGTTTAGTTCTGTCAGGACCAACATGGCTACTGATGTCATGGATAAGATTATATAAACATCTTCAAAAAATCCACACCTCAAACTTTTACTTTGAGCAAGAGTGTCAATTCTTAGCAAAAATGAGCAAACACACAGTTACACACACACACACACACACACACATACACACACTCCTAAATGAAAACAAAAAGACATTAAACTGAATTTTCAAACAATCATTTCAAGATAATTTCCTACAAATCTGACCTGAAGATTTCGTGATTATAAGGCATATTTTTCAAGGTGGTAAGGTATATTTTAATATTTTAAGGATATACTTTAACATTTTTAGCTTGTTTAGTAACTTTTAAGTATTAGACATATGATGTTTATGTTATGATATTTAGACACATGATAAATTGGCCTCCTTTTGCACTCTTTTATTGTGTTAAAATTGTTTAATTTACTTTTTTAAAAATAAATCTTTTTATTTCTAAATAGAAATAGAAATAAATTTGCTTTTAAAATTCCATGATAGTAGAGGCATATAAAATAAATCTTTAAAATTTAACTTATTTTAGATTCAGAGGGTACATGTGCAGGTTTGTTACATGCATATATTGCATGATGTTGAGGTTGGGGTACTGTTGATCCCATCACCCAGGCAGTGAGCATAATACCCAATAGGTAGTTTTTCAGCCCTTCTTCCCTCCCTTGTCCCTCTAGTAGTCTCCAGTATCTATTGTTCCCATCTTTAGGTCCATGTGCACCCAATATTTAGCTCCCACTTGTGTTTCTGCATTAATTTACCTAAGATAATGGCCTCCAGCTGCATCCATGTTTCTACAAAGGACGTAATTTTGTTCATTTTCATGACTGCATAGCGTTTCATGGTGTGTATATATCACATTTTCTTTATCCAGTCTATCATTGATGGGCATCCAGATTGATTCCATGTCTCTGCTATTGTGAATAGTGCTGTGATGAAAATATGCATGTATGTGTCTTTATGGTAGAATGATTTATATTCCTTTGAGCTTATACTCAGTAATTGGATTGCTGTGTTGAATGATAGTTCTGTTTTAAGTTCTTTGAGAAATTTTCAAACTGCTTTCCACAGAGGCTGAACTGATTTACATTCCTACCAGCAGTTTTCCTGCACAAACTTTTCAACATCTGTTATTTTTTGATCTTTTAGTAATCACTATTTTAACTGGTATAAGATGGTATATTATTGTTGTTTTTATTTGCATTTCTCTAATGATTAGTGATGATGTTGAGCATTTTTTATATGTTTGTTGGCTGCATGTATGTCTTTTTTTGAGAAGTGTCTGTTCATGTCCTATGCCCACTTTTTAATGAGGATATTTATCATTTGCTTGTTGAATTGTTTAGGTTCCTTATAGATTCCAGATATTGGATCTTTGTCAGATGTATAATTTGTAATTATTTTCTCTGTCACTGGTTTAATTCATTAATGATAGATAACTGGGGTATATTTAACATAGATATAATTTGTAAGAAACTGATATCAGGGAGAAATGCCATGCTATATCCACATTGTGGTGTTTAATAAGTATTAATAAGTAGTTATCTTTACAATAATAAATTCATACATTCAACAAATATTTATTGTGTTTCACATATGATTAGACACCCTTACATGTACTGAAGGTATAGCAATGAAAAAACTTTTTAAAAGTACTTACTTTGAGGAACTTATATTCTAGTGAGGGAGGCAAATAACAAACAATAAACAGGTAAATATATTGTGGAGTCATTTAGTAATAAATGCTATCGAGAAAAATAAAGCAGGAAGGGGAAATAAAGTTCTGATAGAGGGAATTGCTGGTTCAGGGAAAACCTTTATTAGACAATGTCATTTGAACAGAAGCCTGGAAAAAATGAGGGAGGAACTGTGCTGATAGATGAGTGTAAAGCATTCCAGGCAGAGGCAACAGTGGTGCAAAGGTCGTGGGATGAGAGTAGGATAGGCATATTTAAGGAACAGGATAATGGAGGGAAGTAGGCAAAGGAAGACAGGCAGGAAATGAGATCAGAAAGGGTACTGGGGTATGCAGCATCATGGTCTTTGTAGGGCATTACAAAAACTTTGACCTTTTTTTGTGTGAGATGGAAAGCTACTGGGGTTTTGAGCAGAGGGATGATATGATCTGTATCAAGTTTAAGCAATACTTCTGGCTAACACTGGACATATTAAAAGATGGGAAATCTGTAGGCTGAAAAATCTGAATGGTAGAGTTGGGCAAGGGTTCAGTCTGGGAGGCATTCAATGCAAGCAAGAATTGCCATTGTCATTTTAGATATTCTTCAAGAATAAGCAAAATTTTTAGAAGGGTTGATAGGTATTAAAGTGTCAGTGTGCTATGCCTTCTCAAATTATTACATGTTATACCAACATCTTTATAAAGAATAATATTTTTCCTGAAAGGGAAAGTATGCTGGGTATAAAAGGTTTGGAATAAAGATTTTCTGATGTTCTTAAACACAGTAATAATATATCAAGCCAAATAAATTATCATTTTTTCTTTAATTTTTCTGATGGGAGAACAAATTGAATCTACACTAACTTTAGGAGACTTACAAATTCTATCAGAGGCCAGGCACGGTGGCTCACGCCTGTAATCCCAGCACTTTGGGAGGCCGAGGCGGGCAGAACACGACGTCAGGAGATCGAGACCATCCTGGCTAACATGGTGAAACCCCATCTCCACTAAAAAATACAAAAAGAATTAGCTGGGTTGGGTAGTGGGAGCCTGTGGTCCCAGCTACTCGGGAGGCTGAGGCAGGAGAATGGCGTGAACCCGGGAGGCGGAGTTTGCAGTGAGCCGAGATCACGCCACTGCACTCCAACCTGGGCAACAGAGTGAGACTCTGTCTCAAAAATAAATAAATAAATAAATAAATAAATAAATAAATAAATAATATCAGAGGAGTCAAGAAATAAAATATTAATAAAATTACAATTTAAATATGGATTTTGTAAGAAGATGATTATGAGATGTGATCAAATTGATATGCAAGATTAAAATGCCTAATTTGGGTCATTGTTTCATTTTCTGTGGCCTTTACAGTATTAATGCTGCAATAGTAAAAGAAGATTCAAGTTAATTCAGCAGCAAGTCAAACGCTGGCCGCTGTAAATACAACTCTCGATTACTTCATTGGTAAATGTAAATCATTGTGAAAGACTTCCGACAAAATCAGAATCCCCTTTTCCTGCTAAACCTTGCCCTTTCCCTTTCTTTTTGTATTGTGAGAATGAATGCCACCAATATTTGGTGCCGAAATATTAATTTCCCATATGTCATAAAAATCTCAGTCTCCTGAGCAAATTTTAAGTTCTCTAGTGTGATTGTGGCTTACTGGAGATTGTGGCTTATTGATTCTGTACGTTGTTGTTCATTACATGTAAATACTGTGAGGATGCTTAAGATAATAAGGTACTAAATAAACACCAGTTTTGATTACTTACTCTTTATAGTTGATGCTGAGTTATAATTATTCAGGTATAGATCTGCTTAGCTGAGCAAATTAAAACCACCAACTTCCTTGAAAACATAGAATAATTGTAGACAGATATTCTTCCACACATCTTTAATAGCATCTTATTTGGTTACTGATGTATCAATGAGCTAACAAATAATCTTTCATTAAATTTTTTATCTCAGGCACAGTGCTGGGTGCTTAGGAGAAGAAATGAATCACAAGTCCTTGCTTTTTAGGCACTTGTTGCATAACCCAAAGGAAACATTTTTCTAAGAGTCAAGATTTTTCTTTTTACTAGTTATAATTTTAAAATTCTGTTGAAGAATTAAATTTAATTAGCATTAATGAGAACCCACTTTTTCTCAGGGCCTTCCTAGGTGCAGGGGAGTATAAGACACTTCCTATTCTCATGGAGGTAACCATGGCTAACTAGAGAACAACATAGGGTGACTCTGGTTGAGCCTGAGAGTATATGATGACTCTGAATAATGCAGGAGCTCAGAAAGAGGTAGGACCATTATGGTTTTTCTTGGTCCACAGTCGTAAGGACATAGTTCTAGAACTATAGTCTGAAGGATGGGAAGTCTTTGAAATGTAAGGAAAGCATTTTAGAGATTGAGTCTATTGAGAATAAGAAACCATCACTACACTTGGATGTGGTAAAAATAGATGGGGTTATATAAGCACCATAATGAGTAATAAGTGCCTTGATATTACCCCACTCCCCCCACCATTCTCCTAGCCTTGTAGTGAACTGACTGTTGAATTATATATTTTCCTTTTTGGTAAAAAATTAAATAGTTATTTTTGCATCAGGGAGTTATTGCAGAAGTTTTCACCCATCCTTTGTCACTTTCCTCTGACTTAAAAATATGGAGCACAAGTTATCCCAACCACCTTTCACTTAATAACAACACTTTGTAAAACACTTTTTGCCTGAGCTACTGCTAAGATACAGAGCATAGAGTATAGATATTCTTCCGAGCAACCCACTTTTTGCAGAAACTGGAGGGAAGCCAAGAGAAAAATCAATCACAATTATTTTGAAGTGAAGTTTCACCGTGTTCTCCTTGCATTATTATCTATGAGTTTCCTAAGATCACTGACAATGTCTTACTCACAGTTGATTCCCTTGTCACCCAGAACTGTGTCCAGCAAATAATATGATGTAAATGTTTGTGAAATTTATAAATAAGTAATAAGTAAAATTGACATCCATGCCAGGAAATCCAAACATTTGTCCTTTCACTCATCAACTATAAACTATCTTTTTCTCTCATATAGTTGCAAACATGGAAATATCTGTCAAAATATCTCTGTCATGTCCTTTTTTTTCCTTTTTTTTTTTTTTTTTTTGAGACAGGGTCTCACTTTGTCACCCAGGCTAAGGTGTAGTGATGCGAACTTGGCTCACTGCAGCTTCCACATCCCAGGCTCAAGCGATCCTCCCACCTCAGGTCCCCCAAGAAGTTGGGACTACAGGTATGCATGCAACCATACCTCGCTAATTTTTGTATTTTGGTAGAGACAGGGTTTTGCTGTGTTGCTCAGGCTGGTCTCGAACTCCTGAGCTCAAATGATCTGCCTGTCTTGGACTCCCAAAATGTTAGGATTATAGGCGTGACCCACCGCACATGGCCTGTCATGTCCCTGATGCATGAAGTCTTCATGATTTATTTCAGTGTCCTATAAAGTAAACACTGGAATGAAAGATCTGTTCACAGGATGAATTTTAAATTTCAGATTTCGACCTGAAATTATGGTGGCTGGCTGGTGGTGGACTTTACATTTTGAAGAAAAGGTTAAGCAGGAGATCTCCACCAGCCCCCATTACTACCACAAACACTGACAGTCCTTCCTACAGGAGAATCCTACAGTCCTCACAACCCTGTAGCTCTGTTTGGAGAGCTGCCAGGAATTCACACAGCTGCACTGCCCTAGATGAGGAGCACAAAGTGCCAACTTTCCACCCCTAGCTCACGAGTCGCGAGCCAAGCCACTGCAGCATGGCACCATCTTAAGACAGACATCTCTGGAGTGCATCTGTCTTGGGGCAGCAGCTACCGCATCTCTCCAGCACTGGGGCTCCACTTTCATTATGCCAAGCCAAGATGAGTGGCTGAACACCACAACCCCATCTGTGCAGAGCCTGGGCCTGCAATCAGCTGTGATTCTTGTTCCGCACAGCAGGAAAACCAACTTTTGCTATACTCACTTCAAGCCAGAGGAAAAAGTATGGCAGTCTCACTCAAGGCAAACTCACCCTAGAGCTGGCCAAACCACTGTGCACGTTCCCCTAAGAGGCCTCTGGGTCTCCAAGCAGATGATATGCCACAAAGCCAGCAAAGAGCTACGTTTCTGGGCTCATGATTTGAAAAACAGCCCCATAGTGCCTCTTCCTCCTCTGAAAACATGCCCTGGCCTTCCCAATGGTTCTGTACCCCCGGTAAGGTCCTGAGAAACAGTCATATAAGCCATCACTGGCAGGCATGCCCCTAGACCCAAGCAACCAAGAGCTCATGACCTGGATCAGAGAAACAGTCCTGTGGTCTACCTCCAGTGGGCACATCCCTGAGCTGGCCAAGTAAATCTTGCACATGCATCCCAGACATGAAAAACATCCATGTGGCCAACTGCAGTGGGTGTAACCCTGGGGCAGTCAAGCAGACTCGTACCTATGTCCCAGACCTGATAAACAGCCTTGCAGGCCACCCTCCAACAGGCATATCCCCGCAGGCTGGTCAAGCAGCTGTGTACCCAAGTTCCAAGTTCAAGAAAGAGCCCCATGGGCCACCTGTGGTGGACACACCCCCAGCTAACCAAGCAGCTTTGTATCTATGTCCTGGGCCTATACAATAGCCCCATGGGCCACATTCTGCAAACATATCTCTAGGCCATCTGAGCATCCCTGCACCTGCATACCAGGCCTGAAAATAGCCCTGCACGTTGCAATTGGTGTTCATATCCCACTCCCGAGTCTAGCCAAGCAGCCTTAGCTCATGTCCTAGGCTTGAGAAACAGGCCTGTGGGCCACCCCTGACAGACACATTTCTGGGCTGGCCAGCAGCTATGTGCCTACATTCTGGGCCTGAGAAATAACTCTGCAGGTCGCTCCCACCAAATATGTCCCCAGGGTAGTGAACCAATCACATGCTATTGCTCATGTCCAGAGTAATGGCCCCATGGACTAAACCCTGGAGAGCCAGACCCCAGATTGGCCTAACCACTGTGTGCACACATACATCCCTGACCTGAAAAATAGCACAGTGAGTACACCTATGGCAAAGCCATACTATTATTGCCACTAACTCTGTTATCTTAGGCCGCTGAGAAATTCACAAATGCCAGTAATGTGAATTATAGCTAAAGAAACTACAGAGACTACACTACTGTAGTAGACCAATGCACTTCACCAAACCAACACCCTAAGACCTATTCATACAAATAAGTCTTTTTCTAAGAAACCTGCTCCACAAAATTGAAAGAAGTCACTTTTCCACCAAATTCATAGATAATAACATATGATGTGGTGTCTACTCAAAGATCTAGAAGCAAAAATATCATTTGACCCAGCAATGGAAATATACCCCCAAAATATAAATCATTCTATTACAGAGACACATGCATGTGTATGTTCATTGCAGCACTATTCATAATAGCTATGACATGGAATCAACCCAATGATTCCATGTCATTGATGTCAGTCCATCAGTGATAGACTGGGTAAAGAAAATGTGGTAACTATACCCCCATGACATACTATGCAGCCATAAAAAGAAACAAGACCATGTCTTTTGCAGGGACATGGATGGAACTGGAAGCTGTTGTCCTCAGCAAACTAATGCAGGAACAGAAAATCAAAATAGTAAGAACGCATGGATACATGGAAGGAAACAGCACACACTGGGGCCTTTTAGAGGGTGTGCAGGTAGGTAGAGCATGAAGAAGAATAGCTAATGGTTGCTGGGCTTAATACCTAGGTGATGGGTTGATCTGTGCAGCAAACCACCATGGAACACATTTACCTATATAACAAACCTGCAGATCCTGCACATGTACCCCAGAACTTAAAAGAGAAATTGAACAAAAAAAAGAAAATAACATAGGGACACATCAACTATGAAAAAATGTCACCTCCAAAGAAAAACAGTAATTCTCCAACAGACCCTAATCATAAGGAAATATGTAAAAAGCCAGAAAAATAATTTAAAATAATAACCTTCAGGAAAATCAGTGAGGTAAAAGAGAACATGTGTATACAATTCAATGAAAATCAGGAAAAAAATTATGATTTGAATGAGAAATTCAACAGAGATAGCTATCATACAAAATAATCAAACAGAAACCTAGAGCTAAGTAATTTAATGAATGAAATGAAAATACAATAAGAGTTTCAAAAACTAGAAGTAGCAGAAGAAATAATTTTTGAACCTGAAGACAAGTCTTTTGAAATAACATAAGCAGACAAATAAGAAAAAAGAACACAAAGTAATGAAAAAAGCCTATGGGATTTATGGGATATCATTAAGCACATTATATTGCAAGAAAAGAAGAAAGAAAGAAAGAAAGAGAGAGAGAGAGAGAGAGAAAGAAAGGAAGGAAGAAGGAAGGAAGGAAGGAAGGAAGAAAGAGAGAGAGAGAAAGAAAGAAAGAAAGAAAGAAAGAAAGAAAGAAAGAAAGAAAGAAAGAAAGAAAGAAAGAAAGAAAGAAAGAAAGAAAGAAAGAAAGAAAGAAAGAAAGAGCAGGCAACTCAACTTGGCTGGGCACGGTGGCTCTTGCGTGTAATCCCAGTACTTCGGGAGGCCAAGGTGGGCAGATCATGAGGTAAGGAGATCGAGACTATACTGGCTAACATGGTGGCGGGTGCCTGTAGTCCCAGCTACTTGGGAGGCTGAGGCAGGAGAATGGCGTGAACCCGGGAGGTGGAGCTTGCAGTGAGCCAAGATCGTGCCACTGCACTCCAACCTGGGTGACAGAGCAAGACTCCGTCTCGGGAAAAAAAAAAAAAAAAGAAAGAAAGGGCAACTCACATTATGCTCATTCCAGAAAGAGAAGAGAAGGAAAATGGTGATGAAAACATATTTAATAAAATCATAGCAGGAAACTTCCCAAGTCTTGGGATAAAGACGGGCATCCATGTTTAGGAAGCTCAAAAACCCCAGATAGATTCAACCCAAACAGGCCATCAGCATGAAAACATGCAAAACTATAAAACTCACTGGTAGAGCTGACACACAAAAGGGAAAGAAAAATAAATAAATCCTATCACTACAGAAAACCACACAGCTGTAAAAATAAGTAATAACAGAAAATAGGGATGAAAGGATATACAAAATAACCCAAGACAATCAATAAAACCACAGGAATAAGTCATTACCTATCAATAATAACCCTGAATTTAGACATACTAAATTCCTATCTAAAATATATGGACTGGCTGAACGAATGTAAAAATCAGACCTGACTATAGGCTGCCTACAGGAAACTCACCTCACCTTAAAAGTTACACAGACTGAAAGATAAGGGATGGAAAAGTATATTCCATACAAATAGAACAGTTATATCCGACAAAACAGAATTCAAGTTAAAAGCAGTAAAAAGAGACAAGGAAATTATAAAGTAATAAAGGAATCAATCCACCAAGAGAATATAACAACTGTAAATATATATGTACCCAACACCAGAGCACCCGATATATAAAGTAAATATTGGATCTACAGGGAGAAATAACTGCCAATACAATAATAGTTGAGGAATTCAACAGCCCACTCTCTGCGTTGGACAGATCATTTAGGTAGAAAATCAAACAAGAAATATCAGATTTAAATTGCACGTTATACCAAATGGATCTAACCAATTTACAAAACATTTCAAACAACAGCTGCAAAGTACACAGGCTTTTCATCAGCACATGAGAATTTTCATCAATACATCAGCAATTTTCCAGAATTGACTGTATGTTAGAATATGAAACAATATTCAATAAATTTTTAAAAATTGAAATTAAGCCGGGTGCGGTGGCTCACGTCTATAATCCCAGCACTTTGGGAGGCTGAGGCGGGTTGATCACCTGAGGTCAGAAGTTTGAGACCAGCCTGACCAACATGGAGAAATCCCATCTCTACTAAAAATACAAAATTAGCCAGGCATGGTGGCACATGCCTATAATCCCAGCTACTATGGAGGCTGAGGCAGGAGAATTGCTTGAACCTGGGAGGCAGAGGTTGCGGTGAACCGAGATCGTGCCATTGCACTCCAGCCTAGGCAAAAGAGTGAAACTCTGTCTCAAAAAAAAAAAAAAAAAAAAAAAATTGAAATTAAATCAAGTATCTTGTCTGACCACAAAGTAATAAAACTAGATATCAATAACAAGAAGAACATTCAAAACTATACAAATATATGGAAATTAAGTGATAGGCTCCTGAATGATCAATGGATGAAGGAAGAAATTAAGAATAATGTTAAGAGATATCTTGAAACAAACAAAAATGGAAACATAACATACCAAAACCTATGAGACAGAGAAAAAGCAGTATTAAGAGGCAATTTTATGGCAATAAATGCCTACATCAAAAAACTAGAAGGTTTTTAATAAATAACCTAACAGTACATTTCAAGGAACTAGAAAAGCAAGAATAAAACAAACCCCAAATTAGTAGAAAGAAAGAAATAGTAAAGATTGGAGCATAAATAAATGAAATTGAGACTGAAACATGATACTAAAGATAAACAAAACAAAAAACTGTAGTTTTGTAAAACTGATAAGCAAAATTGACAAACTAAAGAAAATTGACAAACTCTTAGCTCGACTAAGTAAAAAAGAAAGAGGACACCCAAATAAATAAAGTCAGAAATGAAAAAGGAGATTTTTTAAATATCTGACTTTATTTACTTGGGGTTTTTTCATTTCTTACTATTTATTTGGATGTTCACTTTCTTTTTTACTTAGATACCACAGAAATATAAAGAATCTTTAGAGACTACTATGAAAAACTATGCACCAATAACCTTAAAAACCTAGAAGAAATGGATAAATGAGTGGACACATAAATCTACCAAGACTGAACCAAGAAGAAATAGAAAATCTGAACAGGCCAATAATGAGTAATGAGATGGAATCAGTAACAAAAAGTCTTCCAGTAAAGAAAAGTTCGTGACTGGATAGCTTCACTGCTGAATTCTACCAAGCACTGAAGGAAGAATTAATAATAATTATTCTGAAACTATTCCAAAAAACTGAAGCAGAGGGTGTTCTTTCAAACTCATTCCACAAGGCCAGCATAACCCTGACACAAAAACCAGTAAAGATATAACAACAAAAGAAAACTACAGACAAGATCCCTAGTGAATATAGACATAAAAATTCTCAACAAAATATAAGCAAACTGAATCCAAGGAACCATCAAAAAGAAAATACACTATCCCAATAATGTATTTATTGTATAAATCCCAGTAATCCCAAGTGGGATTTATTCTAATAATACAAGAATGATTCAACATATGCAAATCAACTAAAGTCATATATTACATCAATAGACTGAAGGATAGAAACCATATGACCATCTCAATAAATTCAGAAAAAGCATTTGATAAAATCTGGCAACTTTTCATGATAAAAACTCTTAATAAACAAGGTACAGAAAGAAAATATCTCAACATAATAAAGGCCATATATGACAAATCTACCATTAACATACTACTGATCAAGGAAAAGCTGAATGTCTTTTCTGTAAGAACTAGAACAAGACAAAGATGCCCACTCTTACCACTTAGTCAGCATAGTACTAAAAGTCCTACCCAGAGAAATTAGGCAAGAGAAAGAAATAAAGGACACCAAATTGGAAAGGAGGAAGTGAAATTGTCCCCGTTTTCACAGGATATTATCTTATATAGAGAAAAACCAAAAGACTCCCACAAAACTCTTAGAACTGCTAAACAAATTCAGAAAGTTACAGGATACAAAATTAATATACAAAAATCAGCAACATTTCCATACATTAGCAACAAACTAGCTGAAAATGAAATCAAGAAGACAATCCCATTTAAAATATCTAACAAATAAACCAAAATACCTAGGAATAAATTTAACCAAGGAGGTGAAAAACATCTAAAAGTAAAACTACAAAACACTGGTGAAAGAAACTGAAGGGGATATGAACAAATGGAAAGACATTCCATGGTGATAGATTGGAAGAATTAATAGTGTTAAAATGACAATACTACCCAAAGCAATCCATATATGCAATGAAATCACTGCCAAAATACCAATGACATTTTTCACAGAAATAGAAAAACCAATCTTAAAATTTATATGGAGCCACAGAAGACCCTAAATAGCTTAAAGTGACTCCAAGCAAAAAGAACAAAGCTGTAGGTATCACACTATCAGACCTCAAAATATATTACAAAGCTGTAGTAACCAAATCAGCACAGTACTGGCATAAATATATAGACATAGACAAATGAAAAAAATAGAGAACCCAGAAATTAATTCACATATCTACAGCCAACTTGTTTTTGACAAAGGTGCCTAGACACTCATTGAGGAAAGGACAGTCTCTTCAGTAAATGGTGCTGGAAAACAGAATATCCATATGCAGAAGAGTGAAACTAGACTCCGCACCTCTTGCCCTATACAAAAATCAACTCAAATTGGATCAAGAACATAAATATAATACCTGAAAGAATAAAACTACTAAAAGAAAGGATAAGGAAAATGCTTTGGGACATTGGTCTGGAAAAAGATTTTATATATAAGCCCTTAAAAGCCCAGGCAACACAAGCAGAAACATGTAAATGAGATTATATAAAACTAAAAAGTTTCTGAACAGCAAAGGAAGCAAACAAAAGAGAAAAAAAGACAGCCTACAGAACAGACTGAAGTATTTGCAAATACTCATCTGACAGAAGATTAATGACAAGAATATACAAAGAACTCACACATCTCAACAGCAGAAAAACAAACAATTCAATTACAAATGGGCAAATTACCTGAAAATATATTTCTCAAAAGAAGACATACAAATAGCTAACAAATGTCTACAAAAATTCTTAACATCACTAACCATTGGAGAATGCAAATAAAAATCACAACGAGGTATCATCTCACCCCAGTTACTCTGGCTATTATCAAAAACAACAAAAATGATAAATCTGACAAGGATGTGGAGAAAAGGGAACTCTTAAACACTGTTGGTGGGAATGTAAACTAGTAAAACTACTATGAAGAACAGTATGGGGAGTCCCTCAAAAAACTATAAATAGAGGCTGGACGTGATGGCTCACACCTGTAATCCCAGCACTTTGTTACAGGTGCTGGGGCACCTGTAAAGGCTGAGGCAGATGGATTGCTTGAGGTCAGGAGTTCAAGACCAGCCTGACCAACATGGTGAAAAACAAAACAAAACAAAACGAAAAACTACAAATAGAACTCCCTGATGATCCAGCAGTCTCACTATTGAACTATCAGAAATTTATCCAAAGGGAGATAAATCATTATATTGAAGAGATATCTATATCCTCATGTTTATTGCTGCACTATCAATAATTGTCAAAATATGGAATCAACCTAAGTGTCCAACAATAGATGAACAGATTAAATAAACATGTGTTGTATACACACCATGGAATACTATTCACTCATAAAAAAGAGTGATATCCTATCATTCAGGGCAATATAGATGGAATGGAAGGATATTATGTTGGGTAAAAAAAGGTTGAACACTGCAATTCTCATTCATATGTGGAGGCTGAAGAAAGTTGATCTCATAGAAGTAAAAACTAGAACAGAGGACACTAGAGATTAGGAAGGGTAGGGGAAAGAGGGAGATAGGGATAGATTTGCTAAAGAACAGCTAGGTAAGAGGAATGAGTTCTAGTGTTCTATATCACTATAAAATACTATTGTTAACATTAATATAGTTTCAAATAGCTACAAGGAGGATATTGAATGTTCTTAACACAAAGAAATGATACACATTTGAGATGATAGACATGCTAATTACTCTGATTTGATCACTATATATTACATATATTGAAACATCGCTATGTACCAATTGACTATGTACAATTATTTGTCAATTTAAAAATCAAATAAAATAAAGAAAAGAAAAATTTTAGTCAATAAAATTATCTCCGTACAAGAAATGCCAACTTGTAAGAGTCAAGAAACAATATGTTCTGGTAAATAGAATTTCATATGGGGATTTCTCATGTTTGAGGAAATTGAATACAATAAAATACACTTAGAACTTGAGTGGGAAGCAATTAACCTTTTGATGACTAAGAAAGCTTTCTTGATTTCTGCAGTCCTTCAGGATCCTGAGACATCAGTTCATTACCATTTTATTTATATATGCATAAAGAAAGTGCAGGAGGTTAAAGTGAATATGTAATAATCTGGTGACATAACCCCCCCACACACTCACACACAAATTCTCCTTTTAAAACAAACACTGCCATAAGCTTCTTTCCTCTGGAAATACATAACTGCTTAACCTTTATCCCATCTTTTTATTTATTTATTTATTTTGAGACCCAGTCTCGCTCTGTCACCTAGGCTGGAGTGTGGTGGTGCAACCTCAGCTCACTGCAACCTCTGCCTCCCGGGTTCAAGCGGTTCTCCTGCCTCAGCCTCCCGAGTAACCGGGACTACAGGCGCCCGCCACCACGACAGGCTAATTTTTTGTATTTTTAGTAGAGACGGGGTTTCACCGTGTTAGCCAGGATGGTCTCGATCTGCTGACCTCGTGATCTGCCTGCCTCGGCCTCCCAAAGTGCTGGGATTACAGGCATGAATCACCGTATCCTATCTATTGAAATATCTTCCTAGTTGATGGATTTCTGAATAAACTTGGATCATAAAACAAAGACTACATTATTGTAGAGTTCCATGCTTCCCATCTTCCACCCTAAAAATATACTGAGACTGAGAGTATGGGGAAAAGATGTGAAAATATTATATCTGAACAGTGAGCAAAATGAGTATTTAGCAAAAGTTAGAATGGAAGATAACTTGTTAATAAAACCAACATCCTCAGGTGGGTTAATACGAATCATTAGGTGAAAGGACAGCTACCCAGTATAGCACATTGTTTCCAATGTATACTTAAATTTGTGTTGGAGGATAAGGATGAGCTCATTACAACAGAACTTTACAGATAGTGACCCTGTCACCTGGGTTAAGCGACTGTCTATCCTGAGAGTTTTTGCGTTTGTCTCTCTTTGGAGCTTCAGGAGTATTGCTGGCCCTAAAATGTATTTTGTACTAGACTCATAAATTTCACTGATCAGATAAATCCTGTACATATGAACCCAGGGCTGTGATGGCTAATTTTCACAGGTGATGTTTTCATTTGATCTCTGAATTTTTTTTTTTCAAATTTTATTATAGATTTAGGGGGTAGATGTGCAGTTTTGTTACGTGAGTATGTAGCTTGATGCTAAGACTTGGGGTATGACTGATCCCATCACACAGGTAGTGAACATATAGTACCCAATGTTTACTTAAAAAGCTTGCCCTCCTCCCTGCCCCTTCTTGTGTTCCCCAGTGTCTTTTATTCTCATATTTAAATCCATGTGTACCCAAAGTTTACCTCTCACTTATAAGTGAGAACGAGCTGTATTTGGTTTCTGTTTCTACATTAATTCATTTAGGATAATGGCCTCCAGCTGCATCCATGTTGCTGCAAAGGACATGATTTCATTCTTTTTATGGTTGCATAGTATTCTATAGAGTATATGTATTACACTTTCTTTATCTAATGCACCATTGATGAGCATCTAGGTTGATCATATGACTTTTGTATTGTGAATAGTGTTGCTATGAAAATATGTGTATGTGTCTTTTTGGTAGGATGACTTATTTCCCTTTGAGTATATATTCAGTAATGGAATTGCTGGGTTGAATGATAGTTCCATTTTTAGTTCTTTGAAACATCTCCAAACTGCTTTCCACAGTGCTTGAACTAACTTACATTCTTACCAGTAGTGTGTAAGTATTCCCTTTTCACCACAACCTCATCAGCACCTGTTATTTTTTGACTTTTTAATAATCACCATTCTGACCAGTGTGAGCTGGTATCTCATTGTGGTTTTGATTTGCATTTCTTTGATCATTAGTGATGATGATCATGTTTTTATATGTTTGTTGGCCATTTGTATACCTTCTTTTGAGAAGGATCTGTTCATGCCTTTTGTCCACTTTTTAATCAGTTTATTTGTTTTTTGCTTGTTCACTTAAGGTCCTTATAGATTTTTGATATTAGACATTACTTGGATGCATAGTTTGTGAATATTTTCTCTCATTCTGTGGGTTGTCTGTTTACTCTGTTGATAGTTTATTTTGCAGCACAGAAGCTCTTTATTCAAGTACCACTTGTCAATTTTTGTTTTTATTGCAGCTGTTTTTGAGGACTTAGTCATAAATTTGGCAAGGCTGATATCTAGAAAGGTATTTCATATGTTTTCTTCTAGGACATTATATGTTGAGGTCTTACATTTAAGTCTTTAACCCACCTTTTCTTATTAATCTTCTCTGCTTTATTTTTTCCATAACCATTAATACATTCTCATACTATATATGAATGTGTGTAGATATATAGTCATACAAGTATATACTATATTATACATCATATAATATGCTTATATCCTTTTTTATTGTCTTTCTTCATTCACCAGAATTTAAGTTCCTTGAAGGCAAGAATATTTTTCTGTTGCATTCACTGCTGCACTTCAGCTTCTAGAATTTTGTGGATGATCAATAAATATTTGTTGAATGAATGAATTCAGATGGTGTTTTCTTGCACTGCTTATCAAACTAGATTTTTTTTCACTCCTAAGAAAAATAAGTATCTCTTTAGGGCCTTGCTTATATTTTAAAGTTTTTTTAATTTTAAATACATAGTAGGTGTATATATTTATGGGGTACATGAGATATATTAATACAGGCATGCAATATGTAATAATCACATCATGGAGAATGGGGTGTCCATCCTCTCCAGCATTTATCCTTTGAGTTGCAAACAATTCAATTATGCACTTTTAGTTATTTTAAGTGTACAATTAAGTTATTATTGACAATAGTCACCGTATTGTACTATCAAATAGTAGTTCTTATTCATTCTTTCTATTTTTTGTACCCATTAACTATCCCTACTTAACCCCTCCTTCCCACTACCCTTCCCAGCCTCTAGCAACCATCCTTTTACTCTTTATGTCCATGAGTTCAATTGTTATGGTTTTCAGATCCCCTAAATAAGTGAGAACATGTGATGTTTGTCTTTCTGTGCCCCACTTATTTCACTTAACATAATGATCTCCAGTTCAATCCATGTTGTTGCAAATGACAGAACTTCATTCTATTTTTATGAATGAATAGTACTCCGTCATGTGTATGTGCCACATTTTCTTTACCCGTTCATCTGTTGATGGACACTTGGGTTGCTTCCAAATCTTAGCTATTGAAAAAGTGCTGCAACAAACAGGAGTGCTGATAAGTCTTTGATATACAGATTTCCTTCCTTTTGGGTATATACCCAGATATGGGATTGCTGGATCATATGGTAGCTCTATTTTTAGTTTTTTGAGAAATCTCCACTTTTCTCCATAATGGCTGCACTAATTAGTGTATAAGGGTTCCCTTTTCTCCACATCTTCACCAGCATTTGTTATTGCATGTCTTTTGGATATAAGTCATTTTAACTAGGGTGAGATGATATTTAACTGTAGTTTTGATTTGTGTTTCTCTAATGATCAATGATGTTGAGCACTTTTTAATGTAACTGTTTGCCACTCGTATATCTTTTTATTTTTTTAGAAATGTCTATTTAAATCTTTTGCCCAGTTTAAATCAGCCACCACAGCTGGAAATGTGCTGAGTCTCATCTTAAGCCACTAAGACTCAGAGGCTCACCCAAGGCCCCTGATGTAGTACCTGGGTATCACTGCTAGTTATTCAGGGACCAAGGGCTCTTCAGTTAACAGGTGATGAATGTTGCCAGGACTGGGTCCTTCCCTTCAAGGCAGTGGCTTCCTTTCTGGCCCAGGGTTTGTCTAGAAATGTCACCCAGGAGCTAGGGGCTGGAATGAGGGCCTCACTACTCTGATGGGTGCCCTATCCTGGCTGTGGTTGAGCTGGTATCCAAGATGCAAGACAAAATCCTCCACACTCTTCCCTCTCCTCCTCTCAAGTGAAGGGAAGGGGTCTCTTTTGGAGCTATGAGCTGTGCAGCCTGGGGTTAGGGGATGTGTGATGCCAGCACCTCTTAGCCACCCCAGCTGGTGTCTCAGTCTGTTGTGTGTTCCCCAGTCAATTGTCTTTGGGCCCAGTTCAGCACTAGGACCTGCCTAAGAGTTGCAGCTCTTGTGGCCTAGACTGCCTTTCAAGTTTACTTAGAGATTTGGAGCACTTTAGCTATTGGCAGTGAGACTTGTGTAAGTTCATTTTCAGACCAGTGGGATCGGCAATTCCCCTCGACTAGGGCTGGTCCAGATGCTCCCTCCATGGGTGGGCATCAGCTGACTTTGGTCCAGTTTTTCCTTCTGGCTCTATCAGGACAGCACAGATAGAGCCTCATAATTGCTGTGCGCTCCCTCCCCGAGCACACAGAAATGCTTTCCGTACCACACCACCACGGCAAGGGGATGGAATTCAAGACTGTTCTTTCTGTCTCGTTAGTGCATCTTTGAGTGATGTGAAGTGAAAATCAGGTACTAGTAGAGCTCACCTGATTTTTTGTTCTCATGAAAATGCTTTTTGCATGTTAATAGTTGTTAAATTGGTGTCCTTGTATGGGGGATGATTAGTGGAGCCTTTTATTCTGCCATCTTTCTCCACTTCCCCCTTAACCATCTTGACTTAACTTTTGTATATGTTGATAGGCAGGGGTCCAGTTTCATTCTTCTACATATGGAGAGACAGTTATCCCAGTACCATTTATTGAATAGGGTATCCTTTCCCCATTGCTTATTTTTGTTGACTTTGTTGAAAGTCAGTTGATTGCAGGTATGCAGCTTTATTTCTGGGTTTTCTATTCTGTTCCATTTGTCTATGTGTCTGTTTTTATAACAGTACCATGCTGTTTTAGTTACTGTAGTCTTATAGTATTGTTGGAAGTTGGGTAATGTGATGCCTCTGGCTTTGTTCTTTTTGTTCAGCATACTTTGACTATTTAGGCTTTTTTTTTTTTTTTCTTTCCATGTGAGTTTTAGAATAGTTTTTTTTCTGATACTGTAAGAAATTACTCTGGTAGTTTGAAAGGAATAGCATTGAATTTGTAAATTTCTTTTGGCAGTATGGCCATTTTAACTATATTGATTCTCCCAATTCATGAGCACAGAATATTTGTCCACTTATTTGTATCATCTGTTTTTTTCAGCAGTGTTTTGAAGTTCTCCTTGTAGAGCTATTCCATGTCCTTGAATAGATGTATTCCTAGGTATTAATGTTTTTGTGGCTATTTTAATAGGATTGTGTTCTTGATTTGGCTCTCAGCTTTAACATTACTGGTGTATAGAAATCCAACTAATTTTTGTACATTGATTTTTATTCTGAAACATTGCTGAAGTCATTTATCAGTTCTAAGAGACTTTTGGCAGAGTCTTTAGGGTTTTCTAGGTATAGAATGATATCATCAGCAAAGAGAGATAATTTGACTTCTTTTTTTCCTATTCAGAGGCCTTTAATTTCTTTCTCTTGCCTGATTGCTCTGGCTAGGGCTTTCAGCACTATGTTGAATAGGAGTGATGAGAGTGGGCATCTTTGTCTTGTTCCAATTCTTATGGGGCATGTTTCTAGCTTTTGCCTGTTCAATATGATGTTGGCTGTGGGTTTGTCATAGATGACTCTTATTATTTTGAGGTATGTTCCTTCAATGCCTAGTTTGTTGAGGATTTTTATCATGAACAGATGTTAGATTTTATCAAAAGCTTTTTCTGCATCTCTTGAGATCATCATAAGGATTTTGTTTTTCATTCTTTTTATGTGGTGAATCACTTTTATTTATTTGCATATGTTGAACCAGCCTTGCATACCAAAAATAAAGTCTACTGTGTTGTCATGAATTAACTTCTTAATATGCTGCTGGATTTGCTTTGTTTGTATATTGTTGAGGATTTTTGCATCTATGTTCATCAGGGATATTGTCCTGTAGTTTTCTTTTTTCATTGTGTTTTGCCAAATTTTGGTATTAGAGTGATGCTGATTTCATAGAATAAATTAGGGAGGAGTCCCTCCACCTCACATTTTTAGAATAGTTTCAATAGGGATGGTACTAAATCTTCTTTGTACATCTGGTAGAGATTGGCTGTGAATCCATGTAGTGCAGGGTTTGTTTTTTGTTTGGCAGATTTTTTTATACTATTTCCACTTTGGAACTCTTTATTTGTTCAGAATTTCAATTTCTTCCTCATTTAATTTTAGGAGATTGTATGTTTCCAGGAATTCATCCATTTCCTCAAGATTTTCTAGTTTGTTTGCATATAGGTGTTCATAATTATCTCTTGAAATTTTTTGTATTTCTGTGTGATTGGTTGTGATGTCACCTTTGACATTTCTGATTGTGCTTATTTGAATTTTCTCTCTTCTTTTCTTTGTTAACATAGCTAGAAGTCTATTGCCCTTGTTTATCCTTTCAAAGAAGCAACTTTTCACTTTGTTGATCCTTTGTATAGATGTTTTGTTATTTCTTTTCTTCCACTAAGTTTGGAGTTAATTCATTCTTATTTATCTAGTTCCTCTAGGAGCAGTGTTAGATTCTTAACCTCAGACCTTTCTAGCTTCTTGGTGTAGGCACTGAACAGTAGAAACTTTCACCTTAACACTGCCTTTGCTGTATCCTAGATATGCTGGTATGTTCTCTCTCTATGTTCATTTGTTTAAAAGATTTTTTTCTATTTCTGCCCTAATTTTGTTGTTTACCTAAAAATCATTAAACGGTAAGTTGTTTAATTTCCATGTAATTATGTGGTTTTGAGAGATCCTCTTGATATTGATTTCTTTTTACTGTATTATGGTCCAAGAGTATGGTTGGTATAATTTTGCTTTTTAAGAATTGTTTGAGACTTGCTTTATGAATGAACGTGTGGTTGATCTTATAGTATGTTCCATATGCATATGAGAATAAAGTATATTATATGGTTGGTGGGTGGTGTATTCTGTAGATATCTATTAGGTTCAATTTTTCAAGTGTTGGATTTAAGTACATATTTTTTTGTTGGTTTTCTGCCTTGATGATCTGTTTAACAATGTCAGAAGGCTGTTGAAGTCCCCCACTATTATTATGTGGCTGTCTAAGTCTTTTCATAGGGCTAGCATTACTTGTTTTATAAATGAGTGCTCCACAGTTAGGTGTATATATATTTAGAATAGTTAGGTCTTTTTGTTGAATTAAACTCTTTATTATTATGTAATGACCTTCTTCGCCCTTTTTTACTGAAATTGGTTTAAAGTCTAGTTTTTTTTTCTGATACAAGAATTGTGACTATTTGCATGTTTTCCATTTGCATGCTAGATCTTTCTCCATCCCTTTACTTCAAGCCTATGGGCATTGTTATTACATGTGAGATGGGTCTTTAGAAGACAATGTACATTCAAGGTTAAGTTTGATCCTGTTGTGGTAATTTTAGCTGGTTCCTTTGTAGTCTCCATTGTGTAGTTGCATTATAGGAACTGTGAGCTGTCTACTTACATGTGTTTTTGTGGTAGTAACTGTCATTCTTTTCATTTCCATGTTTAGAACTCTCTTAAGAATCTTCTTTAAGGCTCATCTAGTGGTACAGATTCCCTTAGTGATTACTTGTCTGAGAAAGATTTTATTACAAATTCATTTATGAAGCTTAGTTTGGGGGAATATGGAATTCTTGGCTGGAATTTATTTTCTTTAAGAATGACAAAAATAGTCCCCCAACATCTTCTGGATTGTAAAGTGTTGGCTGAGAAGTCTGCTGTTAGCCTGATGGGATTCCCTTTGTAAGTGATATGACCCCTTTCTCTAGCTATCTTTAAGATTTTTTCTCTTTTGCATTGACCTTGAAAAGTCTGATGACTGTGTGTCTTGGAGATGGTTGTCTTGTATAGTATCTTGCATGGGTTCCCTGAATTACTTGAATTTACATGTCAACCTCTCTATCGAGATTTAAAAAATTTTCATGGATTACATTCTTAACTATGTTCTCCAAGTTGCTTAGTCTCTCTCACTCTCTCTCTCAGGAATGCTAATATGTCATAGATTTGGTCTCTTTACATAATCCCATATTTTTTCAGGGGCTTTGTTTATTTAATTATTTTTCTTTATTTGATTTAACTGGATTGATTTGAAGGACCAGTCTTCAAGCTCTGAAATTCCTCAGCTGTGTCCATTTTGCTACTTAGGCTTCCAATTGTATTTTGAAATTCTTGTAGTAAATTTTTCAATTTCAGAAGTTCAGTTTAGTTCTTTCTCAAAATGGGTATGTTGTCTTTCAAGGCTTGTATCATTTTTCTGGCTTCCTTGGATTGGATTTCAACTTTCTCTAGAATCTCACTGAGCTTCCTTGCCATCCGAGTTCTGACGTACCTGTCTATTATTTTAGACATTTTAATCTGTTTAGGATCTGTTGTCAGGATCGTATGTGATCTTTTAGAGGAAAGGAAACACTCTGACTCTTTGAGTTGCTGGAGATCTTTTTCTGATTCCTTGTCATCTGAGCAAACAAGTGTTTCTTTTTCTTTTTGAAATTGGTGTCATTTGAGTGGGGCTTGTTGTTTTTATATTATTTTCTCCCTTGAGGGTTTGACTGTAGTATAGATTGTGTATTGATGACTGGCTTTATTTCTGGTGTTTTCAGAGCACCAAGGTTCTGTGTGAGTTCTTTAGTGAGTTTTCTGTATTAGGTGTCACAGGCATTGTGTGCTGAAGGAATTTAGGTTTGTTTGGTGGTACAATACAGGCTGCAATTTAGTACATGGTGTTTAAGAGTAAGAGCTGTTAAATAGGCTCTTACTCAGCTGTTTACCTGTTTTGTATTGCAGTACATGTGCAGCAGTGCTCTGGGGAGGGGAGAAGGGGTGAGAGATGGCTCCCTCACCAAGTCTGTTCCTGGGTCTTGATGGAGTCCCCTTCAATCGCTGGCATCATGCTTGGATTATTTTAATCCCCAGGGGAGGGGTGTGTTGGTGGGCTGCACTCCACCATCCCTTAGGGTTGGTCCAAAGGTTAAGTCATCAGGAGACTCACAACTGCTCAGGGACCTGTGGGTCCTCTGAACTTGGCAGAGTCATAGCTTGTTGTGGGATATGTCTGTAGATGGTCTGGTGATGCAGTAAGTCAAAGGCAGAGGATTCCTGGACAAGATGGTGGTACTGCAAGTAGTACCATGGATAGGAAGAATCAATATTGTTAAAATGGCCATACTACCCAAGTAATTTACATATCCATTGCTATTCCTATCAAACTACTAGTGACATTCTTCACAGAATTAGAAAAAACTATTCTAAAATTCACAGGCAACCAAGAGCCTGAATAGTCAAAGCAATCCTAAGCAAAGAACAAAGCTTGAGGCTTCACATATCCAACTTCAAACTATACTATAGGGCTGCAGTAACCAAAACAGCATGGTGGTGCAAAAACAGACACATAGATCAGTGAAATAGGTTAGAGAACCCAGAAACAAACCTGTACACCTAAACCATCTGATATATGACAAAGCTGACAGAAACAAGCCATTGGGGAAAGGACTCACTATTAATAAACGGTGCTAGGGTAACTGGCTAGCCATATGCAGAAGATTGAAGCTGGACCACTTCCTTAAACTATATACAAAAATCACCTTAAGATGGATTAAATATTTAAATGCAGAACCTAAAACTATAAGAACTCTCGAAGAAAATCTAGAAAATACCATTCTGGACATAGGCCCTGGCAAAGATTTCATGACAAAGATGCCAAATGCAATTGCAATGAAAAAAATTGACTAATGGGATCCAAATAAACTGAAGAGCTTCTGCAAAGCAACAGAAACTATCAACAATGTTAACAGACAACTCAGAGACTGGCAGAAAATATTTGCAAATTATGCATCTGACCAAGGTCTAATATCCAGCATCTATAAGAAATTGAAAGAAATGTATAAGAAAAAACAAACCCTATTAAAAAGTGGACAAAGTACATAAACAGATGTTTCTCAAAAGAAGGCATATATGTGGCCAAGAAGCATATGAACAAAGTTCAACATCACTAATCATTAGAGAAATGCAAATCAAAGCCACAGTGAGATACCATCTCACACCAGTTAGAATGGCTATTATTAAAATGCCAAAAACAAGTGCTGGCAAAGTTACAAAGAAAACAGAATGCTTTTACACTATTGGTGGAAGTGTAAATTAGTTCAACTATTGTGGAAGACAGTGTGGCGATTCATCTAAAAGCTAAAAACAGAAGTACCAGCTGACCCAGCAATTCCATTACTGAGTATATACTCAAAGAACTAAAAATTGTTCTGCTGTAAAGACACATGCATGTGTATATTAGCTGTAGCCCTATTTACAATAGCAAAGACATGGAATTAACCTAGATGCCCATCAGCAGTGGGCTGGATAATGAAAATGTGGTACATATACACCATAGAATACTATGCAGCCATAAACAAGAACAAGATCATCTTTACAGTAACATAGGTAGAGCTGGAGGCCATGATCCTAAGTGAACTAATGCAGGAAAGGAAAACTAAATATCAAATGTTCTCACTTATAAATGAAAGCTAACAATGAGTACACATGGACAAAAAAGAGAACAATAGACATTGGGGCCTACTTGAGGGTGAAGGGTGGGAGGAGGCTTAGGATAAAAAGTTACCTATTGAGTGCTGTGCTTATTACCTGGGTGATGAAACAATCTGTACACCAAACTCCCATGACACACAATTTGCCTATTAAAAAAACATGTATATGTACCCCTGAAAATAAAAGTTAAAAAAAAGTGTTTATTATATTTTATCCAATGCTTTTATCTTTTCTATATTTCCAGAAATCAATGTTGTTGCTTTGTATTTTTAAAGTAAATGCTGTAGTGTTTCATATTTGACCCCTATCTTCTCATTTGTCATATAAGATTCTCATATATTAGAAAAATTCTGCATGTTACTAAGATGAATTGTTCCTTGTGATTGTCTTATGTTTACAAACCCATTTATATTTAACTTGCTGCAATCCGTGCATTTGGGGATGCTAATGTGCTCAATGAATATATTCTGTGGGCACATATCATTGTAGTCTTTTTTGTTTGACCATTTGCTTTTTGAAGCTCCTAGACATCACTGGCATGACAATAGCATTACTATATGAACATTGGTAAATTTGATGGATAAAAATGTTCAGGATCTCTCAAAAGCGTCTCAAACTCTATGGAAAAGTAAGGAATGTCATATGAAGTCATTTTTCCTTATTGTCTAGAGTCTTTATTAGGCCTCAGAGAAGTTTGAAGTATGTCAGGTTACTGGTCTTTTAACGAAATGACACCTCTTTATTGAGAGATTATGTCTGGCTTTGTGGAACAAGTAGTCCTTTATGTCTGTTCCCTGTCAGCTGTTGTTTGTTGCCCCTGGGGTTGTGACTTCCTCTAGAAATCCCCTCTGCTTTTAATTTGCTATTTCTAACCACCTGTGGATTGATTAGAACCAGGTAATCACAATTAGAATTAGTTTTCAAAATCAGAAAACATGTTTGAGTGAAGAACCATGGGGCAATCCGATGAGAAACTTAATGAAGATGTAGTGTATGTGCCTTCTAAAATCCATTCTAATTGCTCTGAAGAACATTAAAAAAAAAAAAAAAAACTTGGGGTTTTCTTTTCACATGCTTAAGATAGAATCATGTGACCTCCTACAAGGAGGAGTTGGTACCATTCCTTCTGAAATTATTCCAATCGATAGAAAAAGAGGGAATCCTCCCTAACTCATTTTATGAGGCCAGCATCATCCTGATTCCAAAGCCTGGCAGAGACACAACAAAAAGAGAGAATTTTAGACCAATATCCCTGATGAACATTGATGCCAAAATCCTCAATAAAATACTGGCAAACTGAATCCAGCAGCATATCAAAAAGCTTATCCACCATGACCAAGTGGGCTTCATCCCTGGGATGCAAGGCTGGTTCAACATATGCAAACCAATAAATGTAATCCAGCATATAAACAGAACCAAAGACAAAAACCACAGGATTATCTCAATAGACACAGAAAAGGCCTTTGACAAAATTCAACAGCCCTTCATGCTAAGAACTCTCAATAAATTAGGTATTGATGGGACATATCTCAAAATAATAAGAGCTATTTATGACAAATCCACAGGCAATATCATACTGAATGAGCAAAAACTGGAAGCATTCCCTTTGAAAACTGACACAAGACAAGGATGCCCTCTCTCACCACTCCTATGTAACATAGTATTGGAAGTTCTGGTCAGGGCAATCATGCAGGAGAAAGAAAAAAGCGTATTCAATTGGGAAAAGAGGAAGTCAAATTGTCTCTGTTTGCAGATGACATGATTGTATATTTAGAAAACCCCATCATCTCAGCCCAAAATCTTAAGCTGATAAGCAACTTCAGCAAAGTCTCAGGATACAAAATCAATATGCAAAAATCACAAGCATTCCTATACCCCAATAACAAACAGAGAGCCAAATCATGCGTGAACTCCCATTCACAATTACTACAAAGAGAATAAAATACCTAGGAATCCAACTTACAAGGGATGTGAAGGACCTCTTCAAGGAGAACTACAAACCACTGCTCAATGAAATAATAGAGAACACAAACAAGTCGAAGAACATTCCATGCTCACGGATAGGAAGAATCAGTATCGTGAAAATGGTCATACTGCCCAAGGTAATTTATACATTCAATGCCATTCCCATCAAGCTACCAGTGATTTCCTTCACAGAATTGGAAAAAACTACTTTAAAGTTCATATGGAACCAAAAAAAGAGCCTGTATTGCCAAGACAATCCTAAGCAAAAAGAACAAAGCTGGAGGTATCATGCTACCTGACTTCAAACTATACTACAAGGCTACAGTAACCAAAACAGCATGGTACTGGTACCAAAACAGAGATAAAGACCAATGGAACATAACAGAGTCCTCAGAAATAATACCACACATCGACAACCATCTGATCTTTGACAAACTTGACAAAAACAAGAAATGGGGAAAGGCTTCCTTATTTAATAAATGGTGTTGGGAAAACTGGCTAGCCATACAAAGCTGAAAGTGGATCCCTTCTTTACACCTTATACAAAAATTAATTCAAGATGGATTAAAGATGTAAATGTTAGACCTAAAACCATAAAAACCCTAGAAGAAAACCTAGGCAACAGCATTCAGGACATAGGCATGGGCAAGGATTTCATGAATAAAACACCAAAAGCAATGGCAACAAAAGCTAAAATTGACAAATGGGATCCAATTAAACTAAAGAGCTTCTGCATAGCAAAAGAAACTATCATCAGAGTGAACAGGCAACCCACAGAATGGGAGAAAAGTTTTGCAATCTACCCATCTGACAAAGGGCTAATATCCAGAATCTACAAACAACTTAAACAAATGTACAAGAAAAAATCAAACAACCCCATTAAAAAGTGGGCGAAGGATATGAACAGACACTTCTCAAAAGAAGACATTTATGCAGCCCACAGACATGTGAAAAAATGCTCATCATCACTGGCCATCAGAGAAATGCAAATCAAAACCGCAATGAGATACCATCTCACACCAGTTAGAATGGCGATCATTAAAAAGTCAGGAAACAACAGGTGCTGGAGAGGATGTGGAGAAATAGGAACATTTTTACACTGTTGGTGGGACTGTAAACTAGTTCAACCATTGTGGAAAACAGTATGGCGATTCCTCAAGGATCTAGAACTAGAAATACCATTAGACCCAGCCATCCAATTACTGGGTATATACCCAAAGGATTATAAATCATGCTGCTATAAAGACACATGCACACGTATGTTTATTGCAGCACTATTCACAATAGCAAAGACTTGGAACCAACCCAAATGCCCATCAGTGATAGACTGGATTAAGAAAATGTGGCACATATACACCATGGAATACTATGTAGCCATAAAAAGGATGAGTTCACGTCCTTTGTAGAGACATGGATGAAGCTGGAAACCATCATTCTCAGCAAACTTTCCCAAGGACAGAAAACCAAACACCGCATGTTCTCACTCATAGTTGAGAACTGAACAGTGGGAACACTTGGACACAGGAAGGGGAACATCACACACTGGGGCCTATCATGGGTTGGGGAAGAGGGAAGGGATAGCATTAGGAGATATACCTAATGTAAATGACGAGTTAATGGGTGCAGCACACCAACATGGAACATGTTTACATATGTAACAAACTTGCACGTTGTGCACATGTACCCTAGAACTTAAAGTATGGTAAAAAAAAAAAACTTTAAAAACATAAAAAGAAAAATAAAAAAAGAAAAACAAAGAATTATGTGACCTCCATATAAGTGAAGTATTACCTTCTCTAATGGAAAGAAAGTGGGTTGATTGACCAGCAAGTATGTGGCCAACTGGGAATCCCATTTCTCCTTGTAAATTACTAAGCTATTATTTTGTATTGCATTTTTCTTTTTCCTGAGACTAGTAAGAATGAGTCAATTTGCCAGGGGTATCAAAGGTGAGTAAAAATGAAAGATGAATGTCAAAGTGAAGCTGCAAAACTGAGGTCAAAATTCTGAATTACAAGACTATATAATCCGGCTGAAATTACCTCTTGTCTTTTCTATATATGGCATTTGTTTTAGATTAAAAAACAATATGAGAAGCGGAGAAAAAAGAACACTCAAAACAATCAAAGTGGGTACTTTTGCTGAATATGTATGCAGAACCTGCATCAATTACTCAAAGATGGACAATATAATCTAGGCATCATTCACCCTGTTTTATTATTTGACAGGTAGATTTTAAATTTTTATTGGATTTTATAATAGTTTTGCTGAGGCAGGCATGCAAATACTGCAAGGCTTGATGCTAAAAATATAAACTAAGACTTGAATGTTTGCAGCATTAGGATGTTTACAATTCCTGAAGTTCTTTCATCAACACCTATTTATTATTATCTTTGAGGCCCAAGTTGCACATTTTAGTTTAAATCCAGCTAAGTTCTGTGCTTCAAGTTCAGTTCACGTTTAACTAATTTAAAAAGCAAATGTTTAATACTGTGCTTCTCAATCTTGGCTGCACATTAGAATCACCTAATGAACTTTAACAATTCCTAATACCCAGGCCGTACCAATTAAATCGGAGAATGGGGAAGTGACCTAGGCAAAAGTTCTTGCTAAATCTCCCCAGGTGATTTTAGTGTTCAACGAACCACTGCTTAGTAATAAAGCCTAATCAGGTTAAACTCATCAAAGGGTTGGACAGGTGCCATTATAGACCTGTTCGACTCCTACTCCAGTTGGGACGTTCAAGCTTCTGCATGACTTTTAATTTGTTTATTCTTAGCTCCCTCTCACATATATCATGAAGTATTATTCAAATACCTTGCATTCTATTACTTCACTCTTAGCAGAATATCTTACTGTCTCAAAATAAAACCACAACAAATCAAAACCAAACAAAGGTAGCCATCCACTTGTAATTCCCCACTTCCCCCTACTTCCCCTCTTCACTTAGCTATAGCTTCCTGAATCACTACTTCCTGCTCAATTGCAGAGCCAATGCCCTTGATTCATCCTCTTTTCTCCATAGTCCCCAGCTCTTCTGTCTCCCCTCCTGCTCCCCTGCAGCTTCTCCTTTCCTTGGCTCAGCCTTCCTCTCAAGCTGCCACCCCAATTCTCTTCGTCTCCTGCAGGCTATTTGAATGCCTGACCTACAGTCACCATTTCAACTTCCTCAATGCTGTTTCTACTCTAGCTTCCACTCTCACATGCTACCAAAAAAAGCCTCTCAAGGCCCCACCAATGACTTCCACTGGCCAGTTCCAATAATCCGCTCCCTCCTTGCCCTATCTCTCTTTGCAGATACGCCAGATCTCTTCAGTGCTTTCTCATCTCAGCTGCCCCAACCACACTTCTTAATCCACTTCTTTCTCTACCTACACTTAAAGTACTTTTGTCCTGTAGGGTTCTACCCTTAGCTAGCTTCTAGACTCTCTCTGCATGTTCTTCTTGGGTACTTCCAGCCAATCTCATGGCTTCAGCTAATTCTCACATGATATTGGTTGGTAGCCCAACGTCTCTCCTAAATGTTGGGCTTTTACGTTCATCCATAAACACTGCAAAAATCCCCCAAATCTCTGTGCCTATAACTGCCTAGAACATTCCCTCAGAAACCACTCCCAACACACAAAACTAAATCCTAAAGGAATAAACAAATCAAAACAAAACAAAAAATAACAGCACAATTAAAAATTCCTTCTGTCTGTGTTTGTGCCGCAATTTCTCCAGTCACCCAGTCTCTAAGCTGCTGTCTTTCCAGTCACACATGAGACCTTGTGACACTTTAATCATCTATTGAATCCATCTCTTTGTCTGAATGTCACTGCCCGAGTGAAGGAACTCATTTTCCTCCATACAAATTATCATAATTTCCTTTCACAGGGCCACCAGAGAGATTGTTTAAAAAACACAAATTTTACTGTATTACGTTTCTACTTACAGCTCTTCAGCAGCTGCCCATTGCTTCCTGCACACATTACACTTTCTCATAGTGTGCTGACCCTTCCTTCCGTGAGTGTCCACACATCCTTTGCAGGGTCCTTACTATACACAGCCCTCACACCTCTCAGCTTGGGCTCCAGCCTCACCCAGTGCTGCACTGCACTGACTCCTAGGAGACCTTTTCTGATGTTGCCTGTTATCTCGACATTCCCTCCCCTCAGAGAATCCAACTTACCCTTTAAGATTCAGATAAAGAATTATTTCTTCTGTGAACTTGTTCTCTGAATGCCATTCTCCTCTTTCAATTCTGTTATGGAGTTAGTCACTTCCTAAATCAGGCTCACACAGAGAGGATAATATAATTGATCACATTGTTTTAAAATGTTTAGAATTTTATTTTAATTTCACCTACGAAAATAAGCATGTTCTTGTATGGACTGAAATGCTATAAATAATGAGAAAATTCATTTTATTATCCCCAATTTCAGTCTCCTTCCCAAAGTTCAACATGGTTATCATTTGAATGTGTAAGCTTATAGACACTTTATTACAATTTGAATCTATACATAAAAATGTTGAATTAGGGCTGGGCACGGCGGCTCACACCTGTAATCCCAGCACTTTGGGAGGCTGAGGAGGGCGGATCACAGAAGGTCAGGAATTCGAGACTAGCCTGACCAACATAGCAAAACCCTGTCTCTACTAAAAATACAAAAATTAGCCGGGTATGGTGGTGGGTGCCTGTCGTCCCAGCTCCTTGGGAGGCTGAGGCAGGAGAATGGCTTGAACCTTTGAGGTGGAGGTTGCAGTGAGCAGAGATGTGCCATCGCACTCCAGCCTGGGCAACAAGAGCAAGTCTCTGTTTCAAAGAAAAAAAAAATATTGAATTAGTTTTTGAAGCTTTATTGAAATATAATTGACATATTCTAAACCCTACATATTAAAAATATGTAATTTGATACATTTTGATGATAGTATATAAATTACGGTGAAATCATCCATGTTTCCCTCTACCACTTGGTAATCCCCCTCTCCCATCCTTTCCCAACCTACAATTCCCAGATAACCACTGTTGTTTTCTGCCATGATGTTTACATTCCTAACATTTTATATGAATGAATCTTACAATATGTGGTATCTTTTTTCCGTCTTCTTTTACTCAGCAAAATTATTTTGAGATTCATCCATGTTCTTGCGTTCCTTTTTATTCCTGAGGAGTATTTTATTGTATAGATACATTTGTGTATCCATTAAACTATTAAGAAAAATTTGAGTTGTTTTTAGCTTTTGGCTGTTATAAATAAGGCTGCTGCGATATTTGTGTGCAAATCTTCATATGCGCACGTGCTTTCATTTCTCCATTATATTTGTATAATATATATTATGTATATATAATGCATGTACATAATATATATGTTATATATAATGTATATGGTGTTACACTGAGTGGGAGTAATGGGGAAAATTCCATCTACTTCCTCTACCTGAAAGTGAAAACTGAGCTCCAAATCAAATTCCTGTATCTCTTTAGTTCCATGAGATTGTCCAGATATCTACTCAGTTATCTGACTGAGCTGCAGTCATCTGCTTGGTCTCTCAGCCTTTTGCCCTACGCCTAGAATTGGCAAATGCCTTGTGAGAAAAAGTAGCATGGAGAATCTCAGTTCACCTCTCTAAGATTCCCTTTCCTCTCTGATCTTGGTCTCCCACCTGTGTGTTGCCTTCACAGCTTTTCTCTTTCAAACAGCTGTGGTTTTCGGTTTGTTTTATATCAAGTTTTTCCAAGTGTTTGTAGCAGAAGCATTAGTGTGCTTCAAGCTACCCCAGTGGAGTAAAACATAGAAGTTTAAGATGAAGAAACATTATAGACATGTCATACTTTTCTATTATTAAATAAGAATATTTGCTAATCTGGTTATTTTTATTCACTCACTTAAAAATATTTGTTCAATGTGAATTGTGTATAAGTTATCTGCTAGACACCAGCAATGCAGCGTTGACTCAAATAGACAATGCTGCCATTATGAAACTTCAAGTCTAGTAGGAGACCTAGATGTCAAACAAATAATGCCATGCACAAATATAGAATTATGAACTGTTATAAATGCTAAGCATAACGGTGATTATAATAATAATAGCTAAACTTGATAAATTGTTTTCCATATGCAGTTCTCTGCTTAAATATTATTTAACTCATAGCTATCTCATACAATGGGGAAGTAAGCTGATTAGAGAAACTTAATGCTATGGCTATTTGAATTCCCAGTTAAAGCTTGAGATTATAAATTAATAGTGCTATTAAGTCTATCCAGTTGGTAGATTTTCTCCTTCAGAACTGACCTGGGTATAAGTGTATAGAAGACAGATGAATGGGTTGGAAAGTGAAAAGAGGAGGTAGATAATGGATATTGATAAATTGGAGCTGTTAATAGGCTTGGTAATGCATTGATATTAAAAAGAAAACTGTATCAGTGGGGGTACTCGAGCAAGTAAGTTGGAATGAAAGAAAATTATGATCAGAAGAATGGATCACGGAAGTGATAATGAATGTAAACAGTTTTTGCTGATGAGAAAGTAAAGATTATGACTACTTGAGTGGGTAGCTAAGGTAAAGGAGTTCCTAGGAATGAGGAAGTATGGGAACTGAGAGCTTAAGGATGGCTAATTTATGGAATTGTCAAAGTTATTCAGGATGCTTAGCAGGAGCTGCAGTAGAGAAGACTAAGTTTGGAGGAGGGCATTAGAAATAGATGTAAATTTTTGTCAAGGTTCTGTATTGTATCTGTAGCTGCTATTGTTATTAGGATTTGCTTCTGAATTATTTTAAGCAGTAGGGTTCTGTGCTAAATAAAATCCTTCTAAGCTAGCCTGAAGTGGCCCGATGTTTTATGCATCGTAACTATGAACATCAATTAGGTAATTGTGCTATAATATAGTGCCTTTGAGACAACTGAATGGATTATGTTTGGTTTCTTCTTTTACTGTCAAAATATCTCATTTTATTGCTTAGTGTACATATTCACCTCTGGCAGTCCTCCTTTTCGTCCTCCTCCACCGCTTCTTCTTCTTCTTCTTTTTTTTTTTTTTTTGCTTTTATTATGAAATGAGAAATCAGATAAATTTATTTAAGAGCATGGAAAGTAGAAGTAAATAGACTTTGAATAATTACCTGAACTAAACATAAGAATAAGCTTTTTTAGGTGTTTATTCAAAGTCTGTTTACTTCCACTTTCCTTGCCCTTAAATAAGTTTATCCAATTTCCCATTTTTACTTGCTTTTAAAATATATTTTGCAGTTTCTCAAACTCAAGAACACTTGAGTTTATCATTATATGACTTCAAGATAAACAAGTCATTATTATATCTGTATAGACACTTTTATTTCATTATTTTTTCTATGTAGACTCAAGATGAATAGAATTGCTATTAATACTAATCAACTGAAATTTTAAAGTTTATTTAATAAGCATAGCCTCATAAAAATTTAAAGCTGAAGAAGGCCTTAGAGAACTTTTATTCCAAGTTAAGTTTAATATGTTACTGTCAAAAATATTTTGAGGGGGTCATCTATAAAGGATATTAAAATGAATATCTTGACCCAGGAATGCTGGATATTAAAAAGTATGATATGAGTCTGTCATTCAATCTGATTGTCTTGATTCTGGTTGTCCAGAAATTGAAACTGGAGTTCCCTAATATTAAAAGTGAGTACAATTTTGTAATAAATTTATTTAAAACTTATCTTTATAATCTTCAATAAAACTACCTTGAAACATCACTGAAATGAATAACTAAGGGATATTATTCCTTCAATTCATACATGAGTATATTCAATATTTTAATTACTATATATAATTGCTATGTTTAATAGCTATGAACATACAAGTGGGTCATTAAGCATTTAATATCAATGAAAGCAATGTGGCTCCTAAACTTGGAAATCACAGCAAAACTGTGTTAAAAACCAGATTATTTTACATTTGAAGTTAGATAGTAGTTTTAATATCATAGCAATACTTAGGATGAGCCACTAAACTTCAGAGGAAGAAAGGACTCTAGCAAAGATCCAATTACAGATTTTCCCAGCTTTAAAATCACTTAATTTTCTTTGAAGAAAATTGAATCCTAGAAGGTTTAAATAAATTTCTCAATGTTAAACAGGGAGTATTGATATTCATTCATTTTTCCTCATGTATTTATTATTTATCTAGTGTATGCCAGGATGTAGGGAATTCCTTTGCACCACACAATTTTAAAAAGATCTCCAAGAAGTTCATCATGTGATGGCAAAATGAGGACTGGAATTCAAGACTTCTGATGCTACTCTTGGCTGCTTTCCAAGAAAACTTTACACCTCATTTGTTTCAACATCTAGGAAGACCTTGGTTCTATTCTAAGTACTCTAAACAAGCTGTTTTAAGATCTTTTAGACCTCATTTTCCTCATTTTTCCTCTTTCAACCTCTTTATTAAGTTGGGTGCATAAAAGATATTTCTTTACTCTAAATACCTTTATGAAAATAAACTAGAAAATCTAGAAGAAATGGATAAATTCCTAGACACATACACCCTCCAAAGACTAAACCAGGAAGAAGTTGAATCCCTGAATAGACCAATAACAAGTTCTGAAATTGAGGCAGTAATTATTAGTCTACCAACCAAAAAAAAGCCCAGGACCAGATGGATTCACTGCCGAGTTCTACCAGAGGTACAAAGAGGAACTGGTACCATTCCTTCTGAAACTATTCCAAACAACAGAAAAAGAAGAAATTCTCCCTAACTCATTTTATGAGGCCAGCATCATCCTGATACCAAAACCTGGCAGAGACACAACAAAAAAAAGAAAATTTCACGCCAATATCCCTAATGAACATTGATGCGAATATCCTTAACAAAACACTGGCAAACTGAATCCAGCAGCACATCAAAAAGCTTACCCACCATGATCAAGTCGGCTTCATCCCTGGGATGCAAGGCTGGTTCAGCATACACAAATCAATAAACGTAATCTATCCCATAAACAGAACTAATGACAAAAACCACATGATTATCTCAATAGATGCAGAAAAGGCCTTCGATAAAATTCAATAGCCCTTCATGCCAAAACTCTCAATAAACTAGGCATTAATTAAATGTATCTCAAAATAATAAGAGCTATTTTTGACAAACCCATAGGCAATATCATACTGAATGGGCAAAAGCTGGAAACATTCCCTTTGAAAACTGGCACAAGACAAGGATGCCCTCTCTTACCACTCGTATTTGACATAGTATTGGAAGTTCTGGCCAGGGCAAGCAGGAAGAGAAAGAAATAAAGGGTATTCAAATAGGAAGACAGGAAGTCAAATTATCTCTGTTTGCAGATGACATGATTGTATATTTAGAATGACAATGATCATATATTTAAAAAACCCCATCATCTCAGCCCAAAATGTCCTTAAGCTGATAAGCAACTTCAGCAAAGTCTCAGGATGCAAAATCAATGTGCAAAAATCACAAGCATTCCTATACACGAATAACAGACAAACAGAGAGCCAAATAATGAGTGAACTCCCATTCACAATTGCTGCAAAGAGAGTAAAATATCTAGGAATCCAACTTACAAGAGATGTGAAGGACCACTTCAAGGAGAACTACAAACCACTGCTCAAGGAAACAAAAGAGGTCACAAACAAATGGAAGAACATTCCAAGCTCATGGATAGGAAGAATCAATATTGTGAAAATGGTCATACTGCCCAAAGTAGTGTATAGATTCAGTGCTAACCCCATCAAGCTAGCATTGACTTTCTTTACAGAATTAGACAAAAGTACTTTAAATTTCATAAGGAACCAAAAAAGAGCCTGTATAGCCAAGACAATACTAAGCAAAAAGAACAAAGCTGGAGGCATCACGCTACCTGACTTCAAACTATACTACAAGGCTACAGTAACCAAAACAGCATGATACTGGTACTAAAACAGGTATATGGACCAAAGGAACAGAACAGAGGCTTCAGAAATAATACCACACATCTACAACCATCTGATCTTCGACAAACCTGACAAAAGCAAGCAATGGGGAAAGGATTGCCTATTTAATAAATAGTGTTGGGAAAACTGGCTAGCCATATGCAGAAAACTGGACCCGTTCTTTACACCTTATACAAAAATTAACTCAAGATAGATTAAAGACTTAAACCTAAGACCTAAAACCATAAAAACCTCAGAAGAAAACCTAGGCAATACTATTAAGGACACACGCATAGGCAAAGACTTCATGGCTAAAACACCAAAAGCAATGGCAACAAAAGTCAAAATTGACAAATGGGATCTAATTAAACTAAAGAACTTCTGCATATCAAAAGAAACTATCATCAGAGTGAACAGGCAGCCTACAGAATGGGAGAAAATTTTTGTAACTTATCCATCTGACAAAGGGCTAATATCCAGAATCTACAAGGAACTTAAACAAATTTACAAGAAAAAAAAAAAAAAAAAAACCACCCCATCAAAAAGTGGGCAAAGGATATGAACCGACACTTCTCAAAAGAAGACATCTATGCAGCCAACAAACATATGAAAAAAAGCTCATCATCACTGGTCGTTAGATAAATGCAAATCAAAACCACATTAGATACCATCTCATGCCAGTTAGAATGGCCATCATTAAAAAATCAGGAAACAACAGATGTTGGAGAGGTTGTGGAGAAATAGGAAGGCTTTTACACTGTTGGTGGGAGTGTAAATTAGTTCAACAATTGTGGAAGATAATGTGGCGATTCCTCAAGGAACTAGAAACAGAAATACCATTTGACCCAGCCATCCCATTACTGGGTATACACCCAAAGGATGATAAATCATTCTACTTTAAAGACACATGCACACGTAAGTTTACTAGAGCACTGGTCACAATAGGAAAGACTTGGAACCAACCCAAATGCCCATCAATGATAGACTGGATATGTGGTACATATATACCATGGAATACTATGCAGCCATAAGGAAAGGATGAATTCCTGTCCTTTGCAGGGACATGGATGAAGCTGGAAAACATCATTCTCAGCAAACTAACACAGGAACTGAAAACCAAACACTGCGTGTTCTCACTCATAAGTGGGAGTAGAACAATGAGAACACATGGACACAGGGAGGGGAACATCACACACTGGGGTCTGCCAGGGGTTCGGGGGCTAGAGGAGAGATAGCATTAGGAGAAATACCTAATGTAGATGACAGGTTAACGGGTGCAGCAAACCACCATGGCACACATATACCTATGTAACAAACCTGAACATTTGACACATGTATCCCAGAATTTAAAGTATAATTTTTTTAAAAAAGACACTCATCCTCATATCAGCAATTCTTGAATTCTTGTTGTGGAGAAAAGCAACAAAAATAAGGTAATAGAAAGATGTGCTTCACATTATAAACAGTCGGATTGTAAGAATAGGAACTCTGGATCCCTGTATAACAAAATATCAAGAAACTAATGAGAATAATCCCTGTATTCAAAATACACTCAATTGTATGTGAAAGAAAATGCACCCATAATATAGCTCACTTAATGTCCTTTGTTTATAATGCATAATTCCTTAAACATCCATTTGTGGAATAAGAATGAACTTTAAGGAACATAAAATCGGAATAATATTAATTTTCACAATATCATTGCTAATCTCAAAATAGCAACTTCCTTGACTCAAAATGTTAAATGTTTCAAAAACAAAAGTTAATTTTTTTTTACCTTCTGAATAGAGTCTGCAGAAAAAGGTGGATTATTTTAATAAACTTGCAAAGAGACTAGGTCTCAGACTGTAATTAAGAAGCATGAGCAACAAAAATGGCAAACTAATGTCACTAAAAGTAATGCCCATACATATCAAAATATCTAGTACAACCATGCTCTTTCTACTAACATAGCAAGCCTATTTAACAACCAGCATAATGCAAGCTCATGAGACAGAATTAGTAAATTAACTACCCATCTATAATAAATTTCAAAATTCCTGGTCTCAAAATAATTTTAGTGCATATATTAAGTACGACAGACTATTCAGAAAGAAACAAAATATACATCCAGTCTTTGCAATTTAAATTTTTTATAGTGTATAAACACTGTTCAGACATAAATTTTGAACTAAAAGTTTTTTTTTCCTAAATTTAATTTAGGTAATTAAGCCTTTCTTTAATGAAGACAGATAATAGGTATATGATCTCTATAAACTTTTACAGTAGTTTATATTCCAAATAAAATTTTTTTCCCATTACAATATGACAATATAACTGTTTTCTGAGTGAAGATATATGTAAGGCTTAAGGTTTAAACTCTTTGGGAGACAAACAGCATAGTGAAGAAATATCTGTTCATTTAAAAATATATACCATCTCACAATGGGCCACTGACATTTCAAATTTACATGTAAGAATACATTTATATCTTAAATTTCTAGGAAAGGTGCAGGCTTCATGTTAAAAAAAAAAAAGCAAAATTTTAAACCCATCAATTTATTGAAAAGCCATTACTCCTATTAGAAACAAATGTTGGGAAAAAGACACAGCACAAACATATATTTCATAGATGTATTTTTTCCCTTTATATTCTGGTAAGAGATAGACTATCTTTTTGGCTAGGAGAAGCAGAAGTATTTGATGGACTGTGCAAACTGGTCTCTTTGTACAAAAACGAAGCATTTCCTCCTCAAAACCAAATATCACAGATCCATTTAGGGACCCCACGCTAGTCATAGAGCCAAAGAAACATGTGACTCTTGGCTGTTTGCAAGGCAGAAGTTCCTGAACATTATTGTGACTGGTAGCTATTTTAGTATTTGTAAGAGCTTTAGCCTAGGTTGAAAGGCTCACTAACCTCAAAAAGTGGCAAAAAGAGGAGCAACAAAGTCAGTTATGAAAAGTTTTTTGACTGTGCCCATATGTGTTCATGTAACCAACATAAAGCAGAAGAGCAGAAATGCAATACAAGAAGACAAAGACTGCAAATATAAGACAGAATTGTGCAGAAGAAGAGAAATCTCCTGTAAAGACATGATATCTCACACATTTACATCTGGAGGTGACTAAAATGATGCCTGATTCAACCTGCATGGATAACCAAAAAATAGCTGTAGTTGTTTTAATGCCAGCAATTTTAGGAGAACAACTTATTCAAATAGCAGTTTTGTCCGTAAAATCTCCACAAGTGGTAAAAGCACAGATGGAAACGATCTATTGGAGAATATTGACGTCAAGCAGCTCTTTGAGGGTTGAGGCTGATCTGGAAGGTGGGCATCCTCTGAGGGAAGGAAGATGAGTAAGGATAGCCAGAGGGAGGGAAGGTCTGGGAGACAGACCCCTATTTTCCTCATTTTTACCTAAATATACAAACATCTTGCTCTCTCTCTCTCTATGTCTCTCTCTGGGCTGCTTAACAATATGAGAGGTGTGAAAACATCTTGAATTGTGCAAATAGAGTAGTAGGTGAGAAAACAGGTGCAAAGTAATTAAAAGATTTATCGAATATCACTCAGCCAAGAAAAGTTAGAGGTGTGTGCTTAGCACCCATATTTCCTGACTACTATTTTGGGAAGCAATTTGTTCCTTTTCAGTTACTATTGACCTTCATTTCATTCTATCTGGATAACATGAATGAAATCTTTAAAAACAAATGGCTTCTAAAATTATTAAATAAAATGTCAGTGTTTTAGCCAGGAATCTCCAAGAGGAACAAGAACCAATAAGACATGCCTCTGTATAGAAAGAGATTTATTTTAAGAAATTGACTCACCTAATTAGGGGGCTTGGTGAGTCCAAAATCAGATGGGAGAGGTTGGTAGGCAGGAGTGTCAGGAAAGAGTTGCAATTCAAATCTAAAGGCAGTCAGCTGTGGAGCCAGGAAAAGCTGATGTTTTAAATGAAGTTCCAAGGTACCCTGCTGGAAAATTCCCTCTGTCTTGGGGGTATCAACCTTTTGTTTGATTCAGGCCTTCAGTTATTTGGATCAGCCCTACCTATATCGTGGAGGGCAATTTGCTTTACCGAAAGCCCACCAATTTAAATGTAAATCTCATCCAAAAACATCCTCACAGAAACATCCAGAGCAATGTTTGATCAAATATCTGAGCAACATCACCTAGCCAAGTTGACACACACAATTTACCACCACAGTTAATATTGATTAATATATGTATATAACATGGATTATAAAATCATGCCTAACTTAGCTTGGAATATATATCGAAGGGATCATTTTAACCCCCATCCCCCAGGCCTTTTTTTTTTTTAACCCTGCAGGCCAGGGTTAAAAAATCAAATATTTTGAATAGATTATTTATAATTTATCTTATAGACATTATATTCTACAGTTCATCATAAAACTTGAATTAAAACTAATTGGAATTTAAAAGAGCTATAGCAAATAAATATCTATACAATTAATTTATTCAACAAATATTCATTTAAAAATAAATTAATTTAGTGTTCTTTCTCTTAAGGGCCATTTCAAGCATCATTAGACATTATGAATTAAATTAACACTTAAAATTTCAGTTTTCAAAAGTGAAAGTTGCAAAACTTGCGATTCCATGGCTGATTGTTTCTGGTTTATTTCTAACTTTTGTTCAAACATATTTTATTTCATTGATTTACCTAGATTATAAATGCATTCAATTTGTATTTTAATCAATTGATAAATCTACCAAAAAACCAGTCAACCAATAAATGTCTACCATGTACAAGTTATTTGACCAAAAGCAATTTAAAATCTTGAAACCCGCCTCTGATATATGCCTCTATCTTGTGTAAAATAGACTTCATACCTCAAAGGGATACTTCTCATTACCTTAGATCAAACAATCTTACACTAAAAAGAAAGGTCAGAGAAGGCCATCTGCCTTAGGTAAATAACTCTATGGAAGGTTTAGAAAATTTCCAAAAGAGCAAAGCTCTGAAGTGGTATGCATAATAAATCCTCATTTGTATGATGCAATATTAATAAAGCACAAACATATTCATGATTAAAATCAGGCCAGATTCCAGAACAGCTTTCAAGAGTGATAAATTAAGTATTTATTTTTCAATTAATCTAATTTTATTCAAAACTGTAATGTTATGAGCACAATGGTGGTGCATGGTAATAGAACAAGAGCAAGACTAAGCAGTTTTTGTCCTGGTTCCTTCACTCACTAGCTACATGACTTTATATTTTTACTTCTTCTGGACTTTAGAGCAAGATCAAGATCAACTTTCTGGCTATAAATTGGGAATAAAGGTGTATACATTAATGGAAGCAAAATTGCAAAATATCCATTAGACACACCAAAGATTCTATGCCAAACTCAGGGAACATATTTTGCACTTGTACATTAGGATGTATAATATACATCATATTGTCTTATGCATGACAATGACAGGCACTTATAGCAACATACGGTTATGGTCAAGTCTATTTTTTAGACAATAAGAATTATAATAACAAATTTGGGTTAAATATAACAGTAGGTATCTGACTGTATTTGAAATTCAATAGTCTTACAGCCATTAGATTGAAAATTTCACAAATACAAGTGAAAGAGTTACTAAGGAAACCAAATTTGATCTACATAATTTCAATGCTTTTGAATGCCCTCTTTTGTAAAGTCACAAAGTACTCCCTAGCCCCTTTGCTCCATGGCTGAAAACATGAAAAGAAAAGAAATTTCTTATAGGTAATTTCTATGTTGCATGTATGACAATTTAAATATATGTTTTCTTCTTTCATTTAAGGTATCTAAAGTTTTTGTTTTAACCCCCAACAACTAGCAGTTCTATCATTTTTCTTCTAGTTGTATAAGCTCCTAAAGGTAAGTTTTGTCAAGTACATTGATGAATTGGTTGTTTGATAGATTCAGTCATGTATTCACTCTTTCCTTAAATATCTGCCCAAGTCACCAAAGGGGCAGTCAAAAATTACTCAAGATTCTGGATCTTTTCTCTCCTCCTATCCAGCATTTATTTCCATCTCCCCATTCATTATATAGTTTCTTCCCTGTTTCTGGTCATTCTTTAAATCCAGCCTCCACATTACATCTTGATAATACAACTAAAGCACAGACCTGGCTTGGCATTCTTGGTCCTGCTATTTGTTTCATCCTCTGCCTGACTTTTTGCTTTTCATAACACTGAACTAATACACATACACACACACACACACACACACACACACACACACTCAAACAAAACTATTTTCATCCTCCTCACTCCTTGCCTTTGCCAATAGCCTTTGTTCTACTTGCAACATCTACCTGTAACCCTTTCACCTTCCTAGACCACTTTAACCTAGGCTACATGCCCCCAAGGAAATTCCTTTTCTCTTGGTTGCCCCAGACTTATTTGTTCTTTCTTCTACTGTATTAGACTCAAAATCCTTTTTTTATGTTTGTGTCTATCTTATCTCACTCTATCTTTTCTTCTTCTGCAGTCTTATTCAATCCCTCAAAATGCAGCCTTAATTCAATAATTCTATTTCATAGCCGAGTTCATATTTGTCCTAGGAGCTCCAGGTCTCTGATCTTTCCCTTCACATAAGTTCTTCTTTCACTGTCCCCCATCAAAGGAATGACAGCATTCTTTTAATAACAGAAAAAATGTTTTAGTGATTACTACATGCAAGGCACTCTGCTGGGCTACAGTAATGAATGAGAAAGACATGATCCCTATTTTAGGTGAGTTTGCATTCCAGCACACAGATGGAGAGATATTAAACAACTTATTAATACATCTAATAGCCTTCTTTAATCACAATTATATATAGTACATATTCTTGACATTCTTTCTGTTGTGAGCAAACAGAAAGGTCAATTTATTCACACACACATGCGCGCATGCGCGTGCGCACACACACACAGAGAAAGAGAGAGAGACGTACCCGTAACTAACTCCAATAGCTGGTATCCTCAAAGCTTTGCTGTTTGGTGCTCATGGCATTGATGTCCTGGAGGTCAACTAGCTCTTTCAGTCCAGTGAACAATAGTAGATGGCCCAACACCTCAGAGAAGCTTGGGGTAAGGCTTACTCCTCTTATTCGGCCATGCTGAGTGGACTGATGTGTACTTGGCGGGAGAGATGGTGCTTCCATAGGGGACAATTGGTGATTAAGGACATGGTTTAACTCTGTTTTTCTTAAGGAACTCAAAAATCCCCTGCTCTCCAATTTTGGCTTAGGGGAATGGAGGAAAGTGTGAGGACAATGGCCGTCACTTTTTATGAGCCTGTCCATACTCCAGTTGGATAGAAACACATTAGCAAAACTCACTCCAGAAACCCCAGCTGATAAACTGTGTAACTATCTTCTTTGCTACAGATGACTCCAAACTCTGGAATCATGTGAAGAGGAATATAGTAAGCAGAAAATGTGCTTTTTTCTTTGACTCCCCAGATAACTCTCAAATCATTTTCTCATTGTGTCTCTGGCCATACCAAACTGCTTTCAGGTCTTGGAAGGTGTTATTTTCTCCTCTACCATGAAATTTTTGCAGGTGCTGCACCCTCAGACTCAAATTTCTTTTTCACCCCTTCCCTTCTTAACTCCTTGCTTATTCTTCAGTTTATAATGTAAAAAAATCACTTCCTGGGGCAAGTTGTTCTCTTTCTTTTATATAATCTTATGGCAACTCAAATGCCATTCCTTGTAGCACTCATCTACATTACAGTTGTATTCTCTTCATTTGTGGGATTTCCAAAACTCTGTCTCCTGCACTTACAGTGAATATATATATATATATTCATAAGAATAAATTGAGATGCTCCCACTGGGCCTAAGCCATGCTAGCACCTCACCAGGATATCCAGCATCACCCCCAGGAGACTTTTGCAGTGGACAATCCCCTGCTCCATGGTAACCGCATGATGAAAAATGCAAAATGTGGACACGTTAGAATAAATGCAACAGGACTCAGTGGAATGTACTACTCAGGCACTGGAGACATATGTCATGGAAAAGGACATTGTGTCCCATATCCAGAAGGAATTTGACAGGAAGCACAATCCCATCCGGTATTGCATCATGGGGGGAACTTAGGCGATTCTGTCACACATAAAGCCAAACACTTCATCTACTTCTACCTGGGCCAGCTGGCTATTTTTCTGTTCAAATCTGGTTGAAAGCATGGCCTGTGCCACACACCCGGTGATCTATCCAAAAACAAGGATTGCAGCCTAAATTCCAAATACCAGAGACTGGAGTATCCAGCTTTGCTAAGGGAACACTTCTGTTCTGAAACTTTATTGTGTTTTGTTTGGGCCATTCTCTGTACTAGTTTGTTGTGGTTATAAAACAATTAACAAAGCAGCTTACATGTGTATTTATTTTCTATTCCAACTTTCTCTGCCCCATGTTTTTGCTCTCAAAATCCATTCCTTGAAAGAATAAATCTGTTGCAGATGTGAAAAATGAATAAATTAATCTTCCTGTTTGCTTGTAACTGAGTCAAGAATTTCAATAATAAATACTACATATAATTTTAGGGCTAGAACATGTATATGCTAATCATTGAATATCTATGCTTGATATGGCATCTGGCATTTGGTAGCTAATAAATATGTGGGGAATGAATAAATGAATAAATATTAGCCTTAACGAATTTTGATGTAAAAATTGATATATGAATGCTTTATTTTTACAAAACATAAATTTATATGCCAAAGCACTGTAGATCAAGTGTGTCAGAGCCACAGTGAGCTATTTGTTTTTCCTCAGGAGGAAATGTAACTGCAGTGAAGTTCACCCTTGTAGTGCTGATGCATTATGGTTCGGTGATTAGAGAAGAAAAAAACAAGGTTCAAAGAACAGAATGAAAAATAACAGTTAGACGCTCCAGTATAAACCCTGCTATGTGTGTACTTGTTGGTTTGTTTAAACATTAAAAAGTGGTTTCAGTGACAGTTTCCATTGTGCCTTTTATTTTCCCTTTATTACAGCCCAGATGTTAGAAACAATGCCAGGTTTTAATAATGCTGATGTCAGAAACCTCCAACATGGAGACATTTGAGTAATGAACAAGAGGCTTGAATCTGAGCTTCTTAGGAATTATTTCAAGGCTTTGTAAAAAGTGTGTCTCTAAATGAACTATCTATACTAAATAAAAAGAATACTTCAAAGTTTTATAATTACTAAATTCATGCATTCAGCTAAAACTTATCTTATAACAAACAATCTGTCATCCTATTCTTACACCTACTGCAAACAGTGCCAATCCGAAATGCCTATAAATCTGTTAATTCTGAACTCATTAAACTTGGGAACATTGCCATTTCATCCTAAGCTTGTCCTGAATGCACAGAAGTGAAGTAAGATGTAAGGGACCTGGGCTATGAGTTAAGAAAACTGTCATTGTGCTCCCATCCTGTCTGTCAGCCCGACTTCAGATAGGACCAGACCTGAGCACCGCCATCACATGTTCTTTTAAAGATATTCACAAAAGGTGATTACACATTGCTTTAAAAACATTTTTTAAATCAATATTTGTCTGAGACTGGATACAATGAAACTGTTTTGATCTTAGGTTATCAATCTCTGAGCAAGCATTAAGAATATACTAAAATCATATTAAATTACTCTTGGCTATCTCTTTTCTACCAGAATGAATCTAGTTCTTTTTCAGGTGATGATGATTAGGTGTCAAGCAACCTGCAGTTACTTGACGGAACATTTTTTTTCATTAAGAAACTGATATGGTTTAGATGTTCGTCCCCTCCAAATCTCATGTTGAAATGTGATCCCCAGTGTTGGAAGTGCGGCCTGGTGGGAGATGACTGGATCATGGGGGTGGATCTCACGAATGAGTTAGCACCATCCCCTTGGTGATAAGTGAGTTCTTGCTCAGTTCGTGCAAGATCTGATTGTTTAATCCAAGGGATTTAATCCAAGACACCAAGGGACCTCCCTCCTTGGTGTCTTGCTCCCGCTCTCTCCACGTGATGATGCTCCTGCTCCTGCTTCAGCTTCTGCCATGACTGTAAACTTCCAGAGGCCCTTACCCGAAGCCAAGCAGATATTGGTTCCATGCTAGTAGAACCTGCAGAGCCGTTAACCAATTAAACCAATTGAACACTTTTTCTTTGTAAATCACTCAGTCTCAGGTATTTCTTTATAGTAACACAGAAATGGACTAACGCAGAAACAAACACTTTAATTGATAGTGTACCCACACACGAGGCAGCAGGAGTGTGACTGAGACCAGGCCCCACACTTGTCTTGGCCAAGGTAAGTGGTCTTCTTACAGGGTTCAGGTGGTGCGGGTGGGAGGTGGGGGTGGGGAGAAGCAGAGTCAGAGCTTCTGCTTTGACTGGCAGGAGGCCTGTAGACAACAGATACAGGCAGGCGCCAGGGCTGAGGTATAGGTATGCAGAGCTGTGGCTGGGACATGTGTATGTCTGTGTGGACAGGTATTTTCAAAACACCTACTGCTACACAGGGTCAGTCCTTTTGGGGTAATACAGGTTAATTCTGGACATTGTGTGGATGTGTTCAATTGATAGAAATCTTTGAAAACCAAGTAGCTAAATACATAAACAGAATCAGAGTTCACCCTAGTAGATACAAGTACAGTGGTTGCCTTTTCAGTTTCCTTATTTCCCCCTCCATAATTAAGTCTAATAAGATGGTGTCTAGCTGGGGACTGTAGCCTTCACCCTCAAGAAGCCCAGCTCCTCTGCTATCTCTCTTCCTTGGCTCTCATGTCAGTGTGTGCACATGCCCACAATCACACCCTCTACACACACCCCCCATCCCCAAACACACATGCAGACACAGATAACTTAGTAGACCTCAACAAATCAAAAGGAATAGAAACAGTTATTGGCGGCCAGTAGGATCCATTGTAATTTCCTGACATGGGAGTAATATTATTATTTTTAAAAGGTGTTTTTAGCAAATCCATAGGTCAGTGAAAGCTGCATTATACTTGCCAGATTAATTTATCAACTTTAGACAGAGTTCATTGAACTTCTGCTATCTAGTGGAGAGAAAATGCAAAGAGAGAGATTTACTAGGAATCTGCTGCAGTGAACCTGCCATGACTGAATAAGGGTTTTATCTAATTGATGCGATGTAGAGATTGATAGGAGTTAAAGGACAGGTAGAGGCAGAGATACTTTTAAGTTTGCAGGGTAAAAAGAAAAAGCAGTAACTTGGGGGTAGAGGATAAAAGGAGCAATAAGTTTGTCTCTAGGCATTTTGGTTTATGATAATACTGGTCTTTCCAAGTGAGGATGTTGTGTGGGTAGCTGGAGATGGATGACTAAAACTCAGGAGGGGGAAGGCAGAAAAATGATTTGAAATACAGAGCTGTGGAATATTGTATATCAGTTTCAGCATCTTATTCATCTCAGGGTCTCAATGCCTTTTTGGAGTCTCAGTTTTCCTTCCATCGGCAATTAGAAAGTATTTGAAATTTTCTTCATGCTGGTGCTAATTATCCCTTGATTGGACTATTGCAATACCTTGGAATTTGTCTTTTCAGTTTCATCTTTTCCTTGCTCCAGTACATCATATATGACTTTGCAGGCCTTGTTCTTCCAAGCACAATTCTGCATAAATAATGTTTTTGGCTCCCCGTTGCCTACAAAATCTAAACCAGATTTTTCTTAGCTTGACTTTTCAGCTTCAACCTACTATTTGCAAACTAATTGCTCATTATTTTCCTTCATAAATGTAGCAAACTGATCTACTTGCTGATTATCACTCCTACTTGATGCTTTCTCATCTTTGTGTGCTGCTTCTGCTGATCCTCAATGCCTTTCCTTAGCCAGAATGTCCTAATCCTAAAAGCTTAGGCCAAGTGTTGGCTCTACTATAATTGCCCCAACTGAGCAGATCCCCTTGCTTAATTCTCTTTTCACTTCACCACTAAACCCATTTTATCATTTAGTTATTTGATCATACTCCTTATGTCCCTAAAAAACTCCTTTAAGTTTTGAAGATAAGAACTCTTTCTGATAAAACTTTCGAAGTTTTTGATACTCATTATTATGTTTGGCAAATAGCAGCACTCACTAGTTATTAAAATGAATATGCTTTCTCCTAATCATGCTAAGTTTGAATTTTTAATTTAAGGCTTTTTTTCACAAGCAAGAGAAAATAACTCTGTTTAACTTCAGTCAGAAAGAAAGCATTTATTGGAATACCATGATGCAACTCACAATAGTGATGGAAAAATTGTGGAACTACCTCTCAAAAAGCAGAGAAATCAGGATATCCCAGGGATTCAGGGAGCAGGATCTAAGGAAAATCTCAGGGTGTTATCATTGGCATGAACAAGCTCCAACAGTTTTCCCATCTCAACCTCATTCTGGTCAAGATTCAAATTCTCCAAATAACTCTGACTGGCTTTGACTGGGCTACCTGCAAGGAGTGAGTAGGACTCCTTGGCTAACAGTCCCAATGAAACTACATGTAGTGAAGACTGGGTTATTTCTCAAAGCAAAGTCAGAGAAGGGAGATGCCTGGCAGGTAAGAAAAATGGATTCTAAACACCCATCTGTAAAACCTCTATGTGTATTTGTTTATGCATTGATTTATTTAACCAGTCAAAACTTATTGGGTGCCTGTCTTACCATCCAATATGCTAATTGCTGGGGATATAAATATGAGTAAGTCATAGATCATATCTTTAAAAAGTTTTGCAGTATAGTATGTTTCTATTGCTTTCCTTGATTCATTTTATAATTTTATTAAAATGAATGGTTAAACAAAAAGTGAAATATCTGGGGAAATTTTCACTGCATCATACTTCCCTCATGTTCTGTGACTTCAATGCTATATGGACCTTCCATCCAGCATTCTAGCCTCTGAATTCCATGCCTTCCTCATCAGTCATAAGTGTGGTAGGAGACAAAAATCAGAGAGGTCTACAGGGCAGGTTTTCTAGAGTCTTGGAGGCCTTGGCAAGGAATTTAGATTTCATTGAAAGTGTGATTGGGAGCAATTGAGGGCACAGTCAATTCAGAAAAGATCACTCTGGTTACTATCTGGAGATGAAATTATGAGAAGTCCAGAGAGACAAGAGTGGGAGCGGGACTCTGTAAGCAGGATGTCACAGTGGTCTAATGGTACTTTAGACAAGGGTGTAAGCAGAGGGTTGGTGAAAAGTAAACAGGTTTAGGAAAATACTTTGGTTGTGAAACTAATGAGACTCACTCATAGGGTGGATTCTGTGATAAAGGAGGAATTGAGGACAACATCTAGGTGTATGGAGGTGCCGTTTTCTAAGATCCTTATTTTCTGTTCAATTTACTTCCACTATGTTGATTTTTCTATCTCATTTTGATCTTCAATACATGAACCCTTTTACTATTTTCCTAATCAGTTCTGTCTTGCATTCTCTTTCTTCCTTGGATCAATGATGCATTATTTCTACCGTTCTTATTAACATCTCAAACCCTTCTTCCTCAATACTCTCCCATTGTATCTGTCTGGTAACACATTCACCAAACTGCTCACTTTTTATGACCCTTTGACTGGACTATTGAAAAGTTACACAGAAATATTTATTCAGAACACAATAAACTCAGCTACCAATCTCAACTGCTAACACTGGCAATTTTGTCAGTTCCCTATCAACCCTTGCTTCTCTTCTCTATTGTGACTACTCTGAAAACTCTGACTCCTTTTTCTTACTGTTTCTCCTTCTTAACATGTGAGCTCACCACTTACTTCACAGAGAAAACAGAAATTTGAAAAAGGATCTCCTTTTTCTTCCTGCTACCAAGTGTGCAAACCTTTCCTCCTTTTTAGTGAAAAGGAGTGAACCCTCTCTTGCAGGGACTCTTCTTGCCACCTGGACTCTGATTCCACATGTACCATGACCTAACTTCATTGATGACTCAACTTACTTTCCTTTGGTCAACTTGCTTCTTTCTCCTTGCTTCTTTTAGTAAGGACTTAGATCTACACAAATCTCTTTCTTAAAAGCAATATTGGAAATACAAACAACTAAACCTTACTCATTCCAACTATCCACTCCTTCCACCCCCTTTGCCAAATCTCTCAACTGCTTTATAACTGTACATATTGAAAGAATGGTCTACATTACCTCTCTTAATATTCTAATTTGCCGCTTACTCCTCAGCCAACAGTCTGGCTTCCCTACATAGTACTCTAAAGAAAATGCTTTTGTAAAGGCTACAAGACAAAATACATACAGGTGGTGATGGTGACATTTAGTGGGCATGCTTCCATTCTCATTTGGTTTATCCTCTCCTCAGCATTGGACACTGGGCAGTGTCATTTTTTTCTTGGCTTAGGCACCATCATGGTTTATTTTCTTGGTGTTTCTCTTACCTCTCTGGCTTGGGTTTCCTCCCTCCTTCCCTCCCTCCCTCCCTCCCTCCCTCCCTCCCTCCCTCCCTCCCTCCCTCCCTCCCTTCCTTCCTTCCTTCCTTCCTTCCTTCCTTCCTTCCTTCCTTCCTTCCTTCTTCCTTCCTTCCTTCCTTCTTTTCTTCCTTCCTTCCTTTCTTTCCTTTCTTTTTTCTTTCTTTCTCTTTCCATCTTTCTTTTGTGAGTTTCTTTTTTTTTTTCAGTTAGTTTCTTAAGTGTTACTCTCCTCTTGAGTTTATTTTCTAGGTTTTTTTTCACTTTTGGGTAATATATTAATTTGGTCTCTCATTTGGACCCTTGAAATTTCTCTAGAAATGAATCTTCTGATGATGTGCTACTGTTGCGGGTGGGGCACTTATGGTTCTGCTTGCAGCTATTCAACTTATCTCCTTGTTTTCAGTCTGGTTCCTCACCCTTGCCCTCTGACAGGCCTGGTGTGCCCTAATCTACATCCTCTCTGGTTCAATTTGTCTTGAGAATAAATCTCCTGCTTCCTTCAGGGGTAGGGAAAGGGAACTTGCTTGACTGCTTCAATTAAAGTGAGGTTTCTAATAACCTTTAAAAAGAAAGTGTCTGAGCAATATTTTAAACATGACATCAGACTTGAAGTCATTCATTAGGATGAGAAATTAAATTTTAAAAATTTAGAAAAACAAAAAAATATCTCATGAACTAATTAGTGACTATGTAAAGGAGAAGGTTGGGAGTCTTTAATTGTTTTTGTCTGGGAATAGTCGCCAAAGATATTGCCACAGTATTATGGAACTATTTTAGCTTCATAGTATACAAAGTTCACTGGCTATATTAGCTGTTAAATTATTTGGCTTGCCTACTAGCCTTTGCAAAATTTCCCCTACAAACAGCCATGAATTCAAACTATGGCTCCAAAGACTGTATTTTTGCTGCATTTATGTGTGTTAACTGAAGAATTTTTTTCAGGTTTTATTTCTCATTTCTTATACTTTACCTAACAGCTGCTCTCTCCATCACTCTCCCCCTACATCCCTTCTTCTGTAATCTCTGATGAGTTGACCCTGTGTCCATCACCTACAGAAAAGTAAATTATAGTCCAATCAAAATTGTACTTTTCAGAAGATTGCTCAGCTGAGGACCATTAGTAACACCACACTGTGAGACTTTAAATAGTTCTCTTTTCATATGGGCAGGTATATGTGCTTTGGAGTAGTGGTGTCCTTGTAAATGTCACCTATTTGTTTCTCATCTTTAATTAATGGGATTTTCCCAAAGGCCACTAATGAAAGATATTACCCTTAATTAAAACACTACTGTACATTTAGAAATGGAAAGAAAAGTAGAGCTTATGTTCAATGAATATGTAGCTACAGTGAAGCATTCTCATTTTGAAACATAATGCTGGAGGTTATACATAAGAGGATAGATTTTTAAATTAAGTGTGGATTTTTTTTTTCTTCTAAAAATGAGGTCTCAATAAAGGTGAAATGCCTCTGCTATCATTTCTCCTGAATTTGCTATTCTCCTGATCTATTAATATTTAAATTTGTGTGAGAGCTGATCATTATGTTTCAATGTTAGACGGAAACACTAGTCATTTGGGCAGTGGTGCTTGTATCATTTCAATTTCTTCACTGCCTGCTTTGCTCCAGGCATAGTGCTAAGTGCTAGGGGATAGTAAATGGTGATCGAGTAAACTAAGATGAGCATGCTCATCAAAGATTGCATTCTGGTGAGTACTATTAACAAACAATGTGTCAAGATGCGGGTCACTTTGAATTGGAAGGCGAGGGTGATCTTTTCTGAGAAGCTGATACTTGAACAGAAACTTGAAGGATGACGATATGGTTTGACTGTGTCCCCACCCAAATCTCACCTTGAATTGTGATAATTCCCACATGTCAAGGACTGTGTCGGGTGGAGATAACTGAATCATGGGGATAGTTTCCCCCATACTGTTCTTGTGGTAGTAAATAAGTTTCATGGGAGCTGATAGTTTTATAAATGGGAGTTCTGCACAAGCTCTCTTGCCTGCCTCCATGGAAGACATGCTTTTTCTTCTCCTTTGCCTTCTGCCATGATTGTGAGGCCTCCCACGCCATGTGGAATTGCGAGTCCATTAAACCTCTTTCCTTTATAAATTACCCAGCCTCAGGTATGTCTTTATTAACAGCATGAGAACAGACTAATACAGATTGTAAAAACCTAGGCAAGCAAGGAACTGAGGAAAGAGGTTTCCAGCCAGAGAAAAAAACAAAGTCACCCTCCATGAAGAGGGAAGGAGCTTAGAAGAGTCAATAAGAAAAATGAAGGCCAGTAGGGAAGAAGCGTCACAATCTAGGGAAAAAAAAAGAGATAAAGGTGGAGGGAAATAGGAGCCAGTCCTGCAGAACCCACAGGCCTTGGTGGGGGATTTCATAATTTATTTTGGGAGCAAAAAGACATTGGTGTATTTGTAAAATGCATTCAACCTAGTTAAAAGATTGCAGAAAAGCTATTATAAACAAATAAAGTTGTAGTCTTGGAGAAAAAGAGGTTTAAAATGACGTATCCATACAAAATGGAATTGTTTTGTATTACTTGACCAATACAAGAAACAATGTGATAATGGAAAGGAAACCCAAAAGCATTATATTGAGCAAAGGAAATCATACACAAAAAGTATATAAAACTTAAGAAAAGGCAAAACTAATTTATAATGTTTGAAATTAGAGTTGTAGTTACCTTGGTGGGGGAGAAGTGGCTGTTAGAATTGGCTGGAAAGGAGCCTTGGGTAAGAGATAGAACTTATATCTTCACTGGGGTGATGATTACTCATGTGTATATGAAGCAGAAGTGTTCCCTGATGCCCCTTGCAGGAGATGTAACAGGGCTATTGCCAGGCTGTGCACTCAAAGCTCTTACAGGAGGGAGAGCACATAGACAGGCAGGTGCAGGAGCCAAGGTGAGTGCCCCTGGGCTTCGGCCCCATGGCAGCATCCAGGGGTGGGTGTTTGCGACTCCTGAAGCCCAAGTGGGTGCGTGTAACAGTGTGTTCTTTTAGCTTTGGAATCCACAGACAACTTAAGTGTTAAACAGCTCAGTAGATCCTCTGCTCTTTTGCAAAGGCACAGGGCTAGTGTGACAGCTTTCTGTTTCTCGAGCTCTTGTCCAGTGTCCAGGAAAAATCAGGCCACACACAGACTTGAAGGATGAATGTGGGGGTTTTATTGAGTGGTGGAAGTGGCTCTCAGCAGGATGGTTGGGAGCTGGAGAGGGAATGGAGTGGGAAGATGATCTTGTCCTGGAGTTTGGCCATCCAGCAGCCAATCTCCTCTCTGACTGACCCCAGCCGAAATCCTCTCTGTGTTCAGACACTCCTTCTCTTCTCTCTGCCATACCGTTCTGCTCTTCTTCTGCTCTTCTGTTCATCTCCTTATGGAGCTGGGGGTTTGGGGTTTATATGGGTACAGGATAGGGGGGTGTGGCAGGCCAAAAGGCAACTTTTGGGCCACAAAAACAGAAATGCCTGTTCTCATTTAGGGTGAGACCTTTGCCAGGGAACTACCTTCTTCTATCCAGTATTTTCCTGTCTCCTATTTGTATCATATACATTTGTCAAAGCTCATTACATGAAAAACTTAAAATGTGTATATTTTATTGTATGTAAATTACGCCTCAACTTATTAGTGCATAGATGTACATATATATGCTACACATACATACATATAAGCAGTTATCTATGGAAAGAGACTTTATATCAAATTCTTTAGATTGGAGGAGAAGGCAGGGAAGGATTACTAATTCTTTCTAGATTTGTTTTATAGATTTGATTTGACAAATTATATTTGGTTTTGGTCTATATTTGTTTGTTTGTTTGTTTTCGAGGCTAAGTCTCACTCTGTTGCCCAGGCTGGAGTGTAGTGGCACCATCTCAGCTCACTGCAACCTCCGTCTCCTGGGTGCAAGCAATTCTTGTGCCTCAGCCTCCCAAGTAGCTGGTACTGCAGGCACATATCACCACATCCAGCTAATTTTTATACTTTTAGTAGACATGGGGTCTCACTATATTGCCCAGGCTGGTCTCAAACTCCTGAGCTCAAGTGATCCACCTGCCACAGCCTCTCAAAGTGCTGGGAATACAGGCATGAGTCACCAAGCCCAACATTTTAAAAAAATTTTTTATGAGTATATTACTCTTACAATAATAGATAAATTAAAAATACAATTTGAATTTTAAAAGGCACTGATTGTTAATACTTTAAAACAGAGGTGCTCTGCACTAACATTGCCCTTCTGCCTCCTAACGCTAAAGAAGATGTTGTTTCCCAGGGGCCTGTAACTTGACTCTATTTCCTCTGGGACTGGGCAGTTGTGAAGGATAGAGCAGCTACTGGACTTGCTCCACATTGTTCAGAAATAGAGCATACTGGAGAGAAAGAAAACAACAGAGGAGAAGGACGTGTAAGAAAACCAGTTCTAAGTTTCAGTAGAAATGTATTGAGGGTCAAGAACAGAAAGGAAAACATTCTGCAAGATCTCTGTTTACAGTCTTCTTCCTTTGTCTCCAACAACCTTCCCTGTATATATCTGGAAAATTGCATATTGGATATATATACAAAGTCAGCAGTAAATTACTGTCTCTGAAGGAGAACCCAAACAAACAAAAATTGTATGCAACTTTGAAGCTTGTTGTAAGGGAGCATTATTAACCGTTTTAATGAAGTTAATTCCAAAGGACTTTTAATGATTGCCTTGTTCTAAGTCTTCCTCTTGCCACCAGTTTTTAACTCACCATTCCCTTGGGTTATTTTCTCTTTAAATCCTTTCATTTAATACAAACTATCTGCAGTACCACAACCCAATTGCTAGTTCATGCTAACGAGCCTTCATTTACCTATACTGGTATTTTGACCTCCTAACACATAAATCCCAGGAGTTTCTAAACTCAGGCAATTAGTGCTTTGAGTTTCTGATCCAGACATCCCTCGCTGCAGGCAGAGAGAAAGTAGTTTTTCATAAGATAATTAACTTTTTGCATGCTAACTTCCTGCTATTAAGTTATTGTTTTGACAGGCATTAGCTCTAGTTTTACCATTTGGTGGTGGTTGTTTTTGTTTGTTTGTTTTAGCCATAGTGATTACAGCTTTTTATCTTCTAGCACTATAGCAGATTAAAGTTTTATTTAATTCCCTGAAATATATATTTAAATACATGTAATATATAATTAATTTAATTTATATATAATAGATATTTAATATTATATATATCTATTATATCTATAATTTATAATAGGTACTTAAATTATATATAATAGATATTTAATTATTATGATCTTTCTCATGATCTTTCTCATTCTCATTTGTCCACATGGTCAGAAGCAAAGACTCCAAGACGGTAGACACAGACAGAAGAAGCTTAATTCTTTAGGTCATCTCAGGAAGATTACGTAGAAGTGATCCTGGGAGTCACCTAGAAGATCCTCTTGACCTGCACCATATATTGTGAAGGCAGGAGGTAAACTCTTAATATTTCATATCTATCATATATTTTATATATATTTAACATATTATATAGTTACTTAAAATGTAGCTGGAAGAAATGGTTATTTTGAAGTATAGGCCTCTGTAACTTGCTACTAAATAAAATCAATGTGGGCATTGTTTCTGAAAAAGACAGCGGATCTTTGTATATTTATTCAAGGTTTCTCTTATTTTCCAAATCAGCCTGGGATACTCCCAGAGATGAAAAAGGCCTTTAAGAACTGGAGTTTTGATGTGTGTTTAAGCTAGAGGCAAAATAAATCATGCATTATTGTTTATTTCAGTTTACCTGTGGTTATAAATGGCCAACAATTTATCAATGATAATAAAGAATAGTTTTCTTATTGTAACTTCCTTTACTCTGTCTCCTACTGGTATGGACAAGCAGCAGGGAAATACTGGGCAGAAGAGGCCAGTTCCCCAGCAAAGGCCCCACTCACAAACTTGGGTCCACCGCCCTAAATGAAAACTTTACATCCTTGTTTTCCCACCCGAATGTGACTTTTTCCAAAACCTTCCTGGCCTGCCATTCCCCCCATCCTGTACCCATAAAACCCCCAAACTCCAGTGGCAGAGGAGCAGAGTGGTACAGCAGAGAAGGAGAGAGAAGTGTCTGAATGTTAAAGAGGCAGCAGGATGGTCAGAAGGCCAAACTCTAGGGTAAGATTATCTGCCCACTCCACGCCCTTTCCAGTTTCCCATCCCCCTGAGAGCCACCTCCATCGCTCAATAAAAGCTTCGCATTCACCATCCCTCAAGTCCCTGTGGCCTGATTCTTCCTGGATGCCAAACAAGGACCCTGGTACTGACAGGGCAGGGTGTTAAAAAAAAAAAAAAAAAAAAAAAAACCCTGTCACCCTGACTCTCCACTGTGCTGGTTAACACTTAACTGTCTGTGAACAGCAACTTCTAAAAGATCGTTAATTGTAAAACAACCCTAGATGCTACCACGGAACTGGAGCCCAAAAGCATTCGTCCTGGCCCCAGCACCCACTTGCCTGCGTGCTCCCCCTCCTGCAAGGTGTCTAAGTGAGCCACTCCCCATCACAAGTCCTGCAAAGGGGTCCGAGGAACTCTACTATCCCACTACTACAATGACATGACACATTTTTTGAAAAAGAACAGATACCTTATTTGTGTGGCCTTCAATATTAACTTACATGCCTGTGAGCTATTCATCAAATATGCATTTCAGCTTATGGTAGTACAATGCTATGTGATCACCAATCGATTTTGTTTAATTCCTCTTTCTCTGTGGGCACATGGGAAGACATTGGCCAGACCATGTGCATTAAATGGGACCATATAATTAGCTGGGCAAGTAATGTGAGTGGAAGAGATGTATATTGCTGGGATTCTGGCAGGTCCCCATGATCTTTCTCATTCTCATTTGTCCACTTGGTCAGGAGCAAAGACTCCAAGACAATAGACACAGATAGAAGAAGCCTAAATCTTTAGGTCATCTCAGGAAGATCACCTAGTAGTGACCCTAGGAGTCACTTAGAAGTCACCTAGAAGATCCTCTTAACCTGTGCCATATATTGTGAAGGCAAGTGATAAACTTTTAACTGTATTACGAAGCAGAGATTTCAGGGTTTACTTGTTACTTTAGCACAAACTCTGCTGAGAATATCACATTGATGGCAACCATGGCTTTGATTTTAGCAGTTTCATAAAAAAGAATATACTTTTGCAGTCAGGTGCAATAAAAAAATTGTCCAGAGTTTTTTCCAAAATAGTTCAAAGTTTCAGAATTTTTCTTGGAGCCATATTTTGATATTTTGTATTAATGAGTTAGATGATACAAGTTTTTCTTGTGTGAGTTGTCAAAAATTTTAGTCGGAGTATACTTGAGAGATAAGGGAAGCTCCTTTGATATTTTTGGCTGTATATTGACCTCACAGTTGTATTCCATGAAAGAAGGAAGAAAAGAGGTAGGGAAGAGCAAAGACAGGGGTTACGAAGTTGACAGCAGGAAAGAAGAAAACTTTTCTGAACGTCTTTTTAACTCACACTGCCAGAGGGGAGAAATCAGTCAATAACATTAGATCAACAGTGAGATGATTGCAACGTTTTTTAATAATCCAACTTACAAGTGTCTTTAAAAATCACAATTTTTTTATAGCAAAACAAATATTATGAAAATTTGTCATAGTATGATATACAAATAAAAATATTCAATGTTGCATTATATTTTTATTTATTGAAAAGTTATTTAAGCATAGTTTCTTAAAAATTTTAAGGATTCAGTAACAAATAAATTGATAAATTATGATTTGAAATCTGGTAATTAGGTTAAACATATTAATTTGAGTAAATCAATACCTATTGCTTCTAAATAAATTTCCAAATCCTCCCCTCCCCTGGTCCGTAGGGTCCTACATGACTGGCCGTTATTTCCCTCTAATCTTACCTTTGCTCCCTTTTCTTATTTGCTTCTGCCATACTCACCACCATTTTTTTTGGGGGGGGGCGGGGTTTTGCTCTTGTTGCCCAGGCTGGTGTACAATGGCACAATCTCTGCTCACTGCAACCTCTGCTTCCTGGGTTCAAGCGATTCTCCCACCTCAGCTTCCCAAGTAGCTGGGGTTACAGATATGCGCCACCATACCCAGCTAATTTTGTATTTTTAGTAGAGACGGGGTTTCCACCATGTTGGCGAGGCTGGCCTCGAACTTCTGACCTCAGATGATCCGCCCCCCTTGGCCTCTCAAAATGCTAGGATTACAGGCATGAGCCCCTGTGCCCGGCCACTCACCTCCATTTTTATTTCTAATTCCTCTAAGCCCTGCATCTCTTGAGGGTGGTAATTTTTATAATATTTTTGTCTAGTTCTAGAATCAAGGTTATATTGGCCTCATGAAAATGGTTGTGAAATTTTCTTTCTGTTTTGGTTATCTAGAAGGTTTTGTGTAATATTACTCTTATTTCTCTTTTCATGCTTGGAAGATTATTCACTGGTTAAGTTGTCTAGGATTTTCTTTGTGAGAAACTTACAGCAAATTTAGTTTCTTTAATAGATATCCACTATTCAAATTTCCTATGTCTTTGTTGTCAAGTTTGGCAAGTTGTGTATTTTTAGAAATTTGTTTATTTCATTAGAATAATCACATTTTTATCTTTTTCATGTCTTTAGTCTGCAGTTAAGTAGCATTTTCTTTTATATTATTGATAATTTGTGTTCTCTTCTATCTTTTTCTGATTCCTAGCTTGATCCTGTTGTGGTCTGAATGCAGGGAACATTTCTTTATCATGGGCATATGATGGTCAATATTATGTGTCAATCTGACTGGGCCATGTGGTACCCAGATATTCAGTCAAACATTATTCGTGTTTCTGTGAGGGTGCTTTTGAATGGCATTAATGTTTAAATAAGTAGACATTGATGGAGTAAAGCAGATTGCTCTCCCCAGGGTGGTGGGTTGCAGCCAATCAACCGAAGCCCTGAATAGAACAAAAGACTGACTCTTCCTTGAGTAGAAGACAGTTCTCCTGCCTAACAGCCTTTGAACTGGAGTATCAGCTCTTCCTGATTCTACAGTAGTTTCCAGCCTTGTACTTGAACTGGGACTTGAGCTCTATGGATTTTAGGTGTGACAGCCTATATAATTGTGTGAGCCAATTCTTAGTGATAAATATCTTTATATATATATACTATTGGTTTTGTTTCTGTGGAGAACCATGACCAATCCAGAGCAGAAGAACAATGTTATACAATGTGTACGTAAAAAGAATGTTACATCTGTCATTGTTTGATGTAGCATTCTACATGTGCCAATTAAGTAAGATTTAATTATGTTTATGTCTTCTGTGTACTTACTTTAAAACATTTTCTATCAGATATTGTAAGAGGTGTGTTAAAGTCTCCATTGTTACTATGAATTTGTCTACTTCTCTTTTCTGTTTGTTAATTATATTTTATACATTTTGAATTCATGCTGTTGGATGCATATAGATTTAAATTTGGTATCTTCTGGTTATATTAACCTCTTTGTGAAGTATCATTCTTTACCTCTAGTAAAGAGATAAAGACTCCCTTAAAGACTGCTTTGTCTGAATATTAGTATAGATATATGAGTTTTCTTTTGGTTAGTGTTTGTAGGAAATTATCTTTTTTACTGCTTTACTTACACTTTTTTCTGTGTTTTTATATTTAACATGTGTTTTCTGTATCATGTAAGTATTTTTAATCTAATCCGATAATCTTTGTATTTACCTTGTGACACTCAGTCCATTTATATTTAATATTACTGATAGAGTTGGGCCCAGGTCTACCATTATACAATTTTTTTTTTTTTACTAAAATGTTCATGTTTTGGTTTTTTTAATCCCTTGCCTTCACTTGGACAAAGCAAATTTTTATTCTTCCATTTTTTATTCTACATTAGTTAGTTACACATTGTTTTACTATTCTTTTTATGTTTGTGCTCTAGGATTACAGCATGCATTTTTCATATAATTGTCTAATACAAATGATCACTTCTATATTAATGCTAGAATCTTAGAAAACCCTAACTTCATATATCATTGCCCACTATTTAAGTAATCATTGCCAATTTTACTTCTCTACGTATTTTAAATTTCCCAAGATACTACTAGTATTATTTTATTCAATCAACATTTATTTATATTTATCCAGATTCATCCTTTCTAATACTCTTCATTCTTTTCCATGTTTTCCTGTTTCATTTTCTCTTGTCAAAAGAAACCCCCATCAATGATAGACTGAATAAAGAAAATGTGGCACATATACATCCTCGCTAACACTGTGAAACCCCGTCTCTACTAAAAATACAAAAAATTAGCTGGGCGTGGTGGCGGGCGCCTGTAGCCCCAGCTACTCCGGAGGGTGAGGCAGGAGAATGGCGTGAACCTGGGAGGCGGAGCTTGCAGTGAGCCGAGATCGTGCCACTGCACCCCAGCCTAGGAGACAGTAAAAAAAAAAAAAGAAAAGAAAAAAAAGAAAAAGAAAGAAAGAAAAGCAAATGTGGCACATATACACCATAGAATACTATGCAGCCATTAAAGAAATGAAATCATGTCCTTTGCAGGCACATGGATGAAGCTGGAAGCCACCATTCTCAGCAAACTCACAGAGGAACAGAAAACCAAACACGACATGTTCTCACTCATAAGTGGAGGTTGAGCAATGAGAACACATGGACACAGGGAGGGGAACATCACACACTGGAGACTTTCTGGGGGTGGGAGGTAAGAGGAAGGGAGAGCATTAGGACAAATATCTAATGCATGTGGGGCTTAAAACCTAGATGAAGGGTTGATAGGTGCAGCACCATGGCACATGTATACCGCCAAGGCATATGTATTCCTATGTAACAAACCTGCACATTCTGCACATGTATCCCGGAACTTAAAGCAAAATAAAAATAAAAATAAAAGACAAAAAAAGAAATTTTATTTAATATATACATTTTAAAGCAGGCTTACTGGGAGTTAACTCAGTTTTTGTTGAAAACCTCTCAGTCACCTTCTTCTTCTGCTTTTTTTTTTTTTTAAACGGAGTCTCTCTGTCGCCAGGCTGGAGTGCAGTGGCACAATCTTGGCTCACTGCAACCTCCGCCTCCCGAGTTCAAGAGATTCCCCTGCCTCAGCCTCCCGAGTAGCCGGGACTACAGGCGACCGCCACCACGACCAGCCAATTTTTTGTATTTTAATAGAGTTGGGGTTTCACCATGTTGACCAGGCTGGTCTCGAACGCATGACCTCAGGTGATCTGCCTCCCAGAGTGCTGAGATTACAGGCATAAGCCACCGCACCTGGCCAGTCACCTTCATTTTTGAAGGGTATGATTTTTACATATGGCATTCTACATTGGCAGGGTTTTTTTCTTCCAACATTTCAGACATCATTTCATTGTCTTTGGATTTTCTTTTCTTGAGAAATCAGCTGTAAGTGTAATTGCTCCACTTTCAAAGTTAATGTGTCATTTTCTTCTTAACTACTTTAAAAATTCTCTTCTACATAGGTTTGAACAGAAATACTATAATGGCCAGATGGCATTTCTTTCTATTGATACTAATTTGGATTGTCTTTACTTCTTAACTCTGTGGGTTAATAAATTGTTATCATTGTAGCGCTATTATCTCTTAAAAACATTTATGGAATCTCAACTCTTTGCTTTTAAGACAGCAGTTCCCTGAATCTTTTTCTTCTAAAAATCCAACTGCATGAGTATTAGAACTTTTAGTTATGTTTTGACACTATTGGTCTTTCACATATTCCTAAGCCCTTTTCTCATTTACTTTCTCAGTACTTCAGTCTGGATATTTTCTATTGACCCATTTTACAGTTCATCAAAGCTGTCTTATTCTATGCCTGATATTTGGTAAATATATTCATTTAATTTTTCCCCCAGATAGTGTATTTTTAGTTTTAGAATGTCACTTTGATTCTTTTTTAGTTTCAAATTCTGTATTTGTATTCTTCATAATTTTACTAGGTTTGTCCATATTTTATAATATTTTCTTGAGCATATTAATCAAAACTATTTTTGAGTTTTTGTCTGCTAACTCCAATATCTATATCACCTATGAATCTGTCTCCATTTCTATTTTTTTCACTTCCTCGGTTGTTAGTTGGTTTGTTCTATATATTGGCAAGTCTAGTAATTGATTGAACGTACATATTGTGCCTAAAAAAGAAACTGTAGAGTCAAATTTTTCATCATAAGGTATCTTCTACCAACAAGGATGTATCCTTTCAACTGCTATGAAACTAGAATGGAGAACTGATCATCTTCATTCAGACATAGACTATGCTCAGGCCGGAATGCAGTTTTGGTAAGGCTCAGTGTACCTATGATTTATATTTCCTCCCATGGTGTGACCTTCCGTAGGCTTTTGATTGAGAATTTAGTGAATCTTCTGTCTCTTGAGTACTGAGAAAAATGAAATTTCCATTCTGCTTTTCAGTATTATTTGACTAAGTTATTTAGACTTTGACTCTACATATCTTCAGAATATAGTAAATTTTTGAGATGGAGACTGACTATGTTTGAGGTCTCTTGGGTCTCCGATTTTGCTATTTTAACCCACATAGCTGCCAAAACTGTGATTATTTATCTGTGCTGTAGCAGCAGTTCTCTGTCGTAACCAAGCTCATAGTTCAGCTTTCAATTCATTTTAGCCAAAATCTGCAAATGTCCCCAGAGAAAAAGGAAACGATATAGCTCCTCAGTGTACCTCTGAAATTACCCCCATTTTTCCCCCTGGAATTCCAGTTCCTCTGTGCCATTTTGCTTCAGCCGCTAACTGAAGCTAACTGATACCCTTATAAAATTTTTTTTGTAGTTTACCTGAGTTTTTTAGTTGCCACGAATACTTATTTCATCATGCCATGAAGCACAAGTCTTGATATCCATATTACTTTTAAGGACTGCTAAAAGTACACAATTAAAATTAATATCTTTCCTATGCTACAGATTTCTTTTTCTTTATTTTCCAATAGAGAGCTGTTATTACATCTTTAAAATATCACTACTAGGTCTTAGGAATCATCAGTCATCTTGCTGTTTTGTTCAAGACAGCTCTCAGGTCTTCCTCATCAGTAGGCTGTACTGTTCTTTTTTTCAGATACATTAACACCATACAAAAATTTTCTGATATCCTTGTTTTTGACTGTTATGGTTTGCTGAATCCAAGCAGCTGAATTTGATACAAATTCTTGTCATTTTCTTTGGGGATTAACTCACTTTTCTGGGCTTGAGATATTGAACAAGCAATTCTTGGCCTCAGTTGAAACAAGCAGATATATATATTTTTTTTACCAAAGAAATTTCAGATTTCATCAAGAGACCATTTTCCTGAATAACAACCTTGATGGGGAAGTGAGCATACACAAACCTCGTTTTTTAACAAAAGCCCAGTATAACACCCTTTGTCACGTTCCATATGTGACTACAGATAGTGCAAATGGTAGCCAGCTCCTTTCTACTTCTCCATCATTTATCAGCCTAGAGCCTCTTAGCTCTCCTCTCAAGGAGCCTGAGCTCTACGTTGGTGTAGTTGAGGTCCCTCTGCGGGCCCCTTCTGTGGCCCTTCACAATCACTGTACATCCTTCTGAGTGATTACATTTCCTGAAACATAGGCAACCTACCGAGAACAGGCTTCATTCTTGAAGTAAGTGCAGCAAAGAGAGATACAGATTCATTTTACTATCTCCCTTTAGAACATTTCTATTTTAATGCATTCAAGACAGAGTTCATTCCTTTATTCTTCCATATCCATAATGACTCCACCAGGCTCCCATTCACACATCATGTTGGGAATGAGAGATATTGCAATATTAGATAGAGAAGTCCTAGAAGTCCTCACTGAGAAGATAAACTTGAGGCAAAGGCCTGACAAAAATAAAATAAAATAAAATAAAATAAAATAAAATAAAATAAAATAAAGGAGCAAGACTTCTTTTGAAATGTCTGTAGGTTGAGTGAGCAAGGAAAGAGTAATGACATGTAAATTCGGATTAGGACTAAATGAAACATTGTCTATAACTTTTTATTCTTTTTCGATTGCTCACATCTAATAAAGTCATGTTTTACAAATGAAGTATTTTGTATATACATGCCTCATTCATAATCACGTTAAAACCACTCTCATTTGTGTTGTATTGCCTATAGAAAATTGCTCATCAGAAACTGAACTTCCTAGTTCTTGGAACTCCTCACTCCAAGTAAATTTCAAATGAAACATTCTCCTCTGCCACCATCACTATCACAGTCACAGGATAAGTCACTGAAGATTCCTAACTCTGGATTTTTCCATTGCTGTACATGAACAGGCCAATTAAAGAGAATAAAATCGACCAGTTTTTTTATGATGGGTAATTTGAATGTCTGAATATAAACGATTACTCTATTTCAACGCCTACCACAATATTAGAAAAAAACTGAGAATTTTGGAATTGGTTGTAGATTTTTCAAAAGTCAAATGGATTTGCTGAATGTAAGACTGTGGTAGCAAATGAATGAAATATTCAACTTTCTGTTGTTGGAAAAAATCTGAAATAAATTAATCAGTTAGCTTCATGACTTCTTGGAAAGAATTTCACTAAAAAAGGAGCATCCTGCTCCTTCAGACAACTGCTCCCTAGAGAGCATTTTGAATCTCTCATTGTTGTTCATTCTTTTCCCACATACATCATGCTGACACCTACAGCTTTCATAAAATAGCCAAACATGATTACTGTTTTTCCAGAGAAGAAGAAACTTTGAAGACATACAAGGACATAAGTGTATGTTGCCATCTAGCTATAGACTTCCTGATTTTTTTTTACCAACACAGTAAAAACTGGTTTTGTAAGCTCCCTGTATATCCTTTGGGAAACCATCTGTTGTTTTTCTGCTAAATGAGATAACATCAATATGCCTTTCCAGCCATTGCCTTTGATCATCTGCCTCTAATGTAGCACATTTGAGAGGCTTATCATTCCCTCTGTTTGCAAAGAAATGAATTTTCAAATGCTTAATAAATAATGCAAAATTATTTGGAACAAAAAAGTCACAGAAACCAAGAACTATTTATGAAAACAGCATTACTACAAGTCTCATTTCTTGGGGAAAATGTTAGAACACTTCTTCATTTTCTTAAGAGAGAAGCAAAACGCTGGTTCTTCTGGTTAACACTGAAGGTTTTTTTTTTTTTTTTGTGGCAAGAAAGTGGAAGGTACTATAGCAAGGAATGGAAAAATGAAAAAGATGAGAAAGGATAGTGGCTAAATATGCATACCACTTACACTGCATGTTACATTCTAAAATGTTCACAGTACATTGTAAAAAATGAAATATAGTATGACTGGGATTAAACAAGAGAAATGGAATATTTATTGCATTAAATTAAATTTTCTTTCATGTTTAGCATAATCTATGGTTGATATAAAGTAAGTGAAACTATGCAATCTTAAAAACACTTTTAAACGTCTGTTTTTCACTTGATTTAATAAAGCTAACACCTGGATTTGTATAAAAACAAAATATGTCTAAAAGCCTGTCAAAGCTATTATTATAGATGTTATAAGTAAATATAATGTATAAGTTAGCATTTTACTATAAGCTACATTTTAAAAGCTGCATGAGAGCCATGCAGATGACTTGTTAATTCATTTACTTGTTTAGAATCTCAGAAACTTTTTTTTGTGTGAATCTGAAGAAAGAAAAAATTTAATTTTTCAGGTGAACTTTAAATGTTATGATTTCAAAGTCTGCCCCGATCTTTTTATCTTTCTTTTTTTTTTCTTTTTTTTTTTTTTTTCTTTGTGAGATGGAGTCTCGCTCTTTCTCTGAGGCTGGAGTGCAGTGACGTGATCTCAGCTCACTGCAACCTCCACCTCCCGGCTCAAGCGATTCTTCTGCCACAGCCTCCCGAGTAACTGGTTCTACAGTCACGCACCACCACGGCCAGCTAATTTTTGTATTTTTAGTAGAGACAGGGTTTCACCATATTGGTCAGGCTGGTCTCGAACTCCTGACCTCGTGATCTGCCCGCCTCGGCCTCCCACAGTGCTGGGATTACAGGAGTGAGCCACCATGACAGGCAGTCTGCCCCGATCTTAAATGAATGTTTTTTAAAACCACAGGTTAGTCGTTATCCTAAAATGCACTATTTTACTTTATGAGCGCATGTAAAGGCCAAGACCACTGACAAGAAAAGAGCTGCTCTAGGGATGTGGAAATGTGAAGAGACAACACAATACACAGATATCCAAGTTAAGAAGACACGGATGAAATAGGAGGAGAAAGAGAGTGAAGCCAATTCTGAAGTACTTACACTTCACAGATCCAGAAGAGCTGATTTGGGCCATTTTTTGAAGGAAGTACATCACCAGGAGACTTTTCAAGAAGAGTTGGGACATTATTGGATAGAAAGAAGTTGAAAATCGGTTTCAGGCAAGAATGAAGAAGAGATGGTGCCATATAGGGAGAATGAAAAGCAACTGTGAGAAGATAAGATCTTGGTGGATAATACTTTCTCTTTGTCATGTTTATTTAATGTTGAATTGAAAGAACACATTAAAATAAAGAAAGTTTCTCTGATACTACTTCATTTTCATATAAGTGTAAAAAAGCCTTCTTAAACCTTTCAACACTTAAAAACTTCCTCAGCCTAAATCTCTCACACCATAATCAACAAAATAAAGGCAAGTGTAAAATACAAATTAAAGAAAAGTTCTGAAAGCTGAAATTTAATTGGTAACTTATTTGGTGGAAAAATCTGACCTGGCCTGAACTAACACAAAGCTAGTAAATATACAGGTATGAACTTTGGAAAATCTGAAGCTTTCTGAAGTCTGAAACATTTGCTCCTGTGGGCTTCAGATAAAGATTGTGGATCAATTAGAATCAGTTTTCACCCTTCCTTTCTGCAGCTAATTAATACCAACAATTTTTTTTTTTGGCCGGGGCGGGGAGGGGGGGTCTTTTTTGAGGGTAATTATATTAACCATTTTAATCTATTTCCTGTTACTTCTTTTGAACTTTCTTCAAATTCTTTATGTCCCTTTCAAAGTGACTGAGTCCAAATTTGGATGCAAAACTGAAGTCAACATCTGACCAATTCATATCATATGGTTTATTCCATTTTCACCTTTTCAGCATCTATAAGAATTTTTATAAAGGATTGTTGTTTGTTCTATTTAGAGTAAACAGGCATGGTTCTTCCTCAATATCAGCTCATAAATGATCAGTATCTAGCTGATGCTTTGCATGGAGTAGGCTGTCAAGATATGTTGGTGAATTTATCAAAACATGACTGACTACTAAAGTTCTACTCTTGTTCATGCATTGCTATCTTATGCATACTTTTTTTAAATGGTAGTTTATATGCATCCCTGTCTTATGATTCCTCTCTTTCTTCCATTTGGGCAATTCCTTTTATATTCCAAAGTATGTCATTCTAAACTTGTCTTTCCTAAGCTTTGTTGTTGATGACTCCTTATTAAGATTGTTTAAAATTCTAAGCATAAGTTCCATGATGATAATAGTTGCTCTTAGCTTTGGGTCATCTGCGAATCTAGAGTGTATTTTTAGAAACTTGTTTATTACCAAAAGGAATTACCAAAAAAGGCATAAGTAAATACAGAATAAGAGTATTTAAATATTCTGAAATATTTATTTTACACTTAATCCTGCTACCTTCATTCTGCAGGGAATACACTATAAACACAAATTCTCAAAACTGACAATATGTGCAGTTTTTACACATAGAGTTTTTAGCATTTCGATCATGTTCCATTACAGCTGAATAATAAATAGAGTCCCTTTCTTCAAGAAGCTCATGGTCTTTTGAGGAGGCAAACACATGAACAAATAATTGCAATACAGAGATTTGAGTGCAATGACATGAGTATGTCTAAGGTACAGTGTTTGGGGAAAATTTGAAAGGAGAATACTGAAACAGAATATGACTGGAACTGCTCCTGGTGAGGGAATAGAAATATTAGTGACAGAAAACTACAACTAAACAGTACACAAAGATGCAGAGATGTGAGGGAAAACATTTAGGGAATGTTAACCTAACCAGTGTAACAGAGTCAAATAAACATATGGGCAAAATCACAAGAGACCACCTGGGCTATGGCAGGACTTTGTCTGAAGGCAATGAAGCACACTGATATGGAACCTTGCATGTCATTTAAAATAAATTTATTTTTTATTTCCTTAGGTTTTGGGGGGAACAAGTGTGTTTGGCTATGAATAAGTTCTTCAGTGGTGATTTCTAAGATTTTGGTGCACCCATCACCCAGGCAGTATACCCTGTACCCAATTTGTAGTCTTTTATCCATCACCACCTTCCACTCTTCCCTCTAAGTCCCCAGAGTCCATTGTATCATTCTGGTGCCTTTGCCTCCTAATAGCTTAGCTCCCACTTATGAATGAGAACATACAATGTTTGGTTTTCCCATCTTGAGTTACTTCAATTAGAATAATGTTCCCTGATTCCATCCAGGTTTCTCTGAATGCCATTATTTTTTCCTTTATATGGCTGAGTAGTATTCCATGGTATATGTGTGTGTGTGTGTATATATATATGTGTGCATATATATATCACAGTTTATGTATCCACTCATTGATTGATGGGCATTTGGGCTGGTTCCATATTTTTGAAACAGCAATTTGTGCTGCTATAAACATGTGTGTGCAAGTATCTTTTTCGTATAATGACTTATTTTCCTGTGGGTAGATACCCAGTAGTGGGATTGTTGGATCAAAATGTAGTTCTACTTTTAGTTCTTTAAGGAATCTTGTCCTGTTTTCCACAGTAGCTGAGCTACTTACATTCCCACCATCAGTGTAAAAGTATTTCCTTTTCACCAGATCCCCGCCAACATCTATTATTTTTAAATTTTCTTTTATTATGGCCATTCTTGCAGGAGTAAGATGGTATGGCATTGTGGTCTTAATTTGTATTTCTCTGATCATTAGTGATGTTGAGCATTTTTTCATGTTTTTTGGCCATTTGTATACTTTTGTTTTGTTTTGTTTTTGAGATAGTATCTCGCTGTGTCACCCAGACTGGAGTGCAGTGGTGAGATCTCGGCTCACTGCAACATTAGCCTCCCGGGTTCAAGTGATTCTCCTGCCTCAGCCCCCCGAGTAGCTGGGATTACAGGCATGTGCCACCACACCGAGCTAATTTTTATATTTTAGTAGAGACGGTGTTTCACCATATTGGTCAGGCCGGTCTTAAACTCCTGAGCTAGCCCACTTTTGGATGGGGTTGTTTTTAACTTGCTGGTTTATTTGAGTTCCCTGGATTCTGGATATTAGTCCTGTGTCGGATATATAGATTATGAAGATTTTCTCGCACTCTGTGGGTTGTCTATTTACTCTGCTGATTGCTTCTTTCACTGTGTAGAAACTTTTTAGATTGATTAAGTCCCATCTATTTATCTTTGTTTTTGTTGTGTTTGCTTCTGGGTTTTTGGTCATAAAGTCTTTGCCTAAGCCAATGTCTAGAGGGGTTTTTCCAATGATATCTTCTAGAATTTTTATGGTTTCAGGTCTTAGATTTAAGTCCTTGATTCATCTGGAGTTGAGTTTTATATAAGGTGGGAGATGAGGATCCAGTTTCATTCTTCTACATGTGGCTTGCCAATTATCCCAGCACCATTTGTTGAAAGGAGTGTCCTTTCCCCACTTTATGCTTTTATTTGCTTTATCAAAGTTCAGTTGGCTTTAAGTATTTGGCATTATTTCTAGGTTCTCTATTCTTTTCCACTGATCTGTGTTCTTAGCTTTATACAAGGACCATGCTGTTTTTGGTGACTGGCCTTCCAGTATAGTTTGAATTCAGGTAATGTGATGCCTTCAGATTTGTTCTTTTTGCTTAGTCTTGCTTTGGCTATGCAAGCTCTTTTTTGGTTCCATATGAATTTTAAGATTGTTTTTTACAGTTCTGAGAAGAATGATGGTGGTATTTTGATGGAAATTGCACTGAATTTGTAGATTGCTTTTGGCAGTACGGTCATTTCCACAATATTGATTCATGATCATGAGATGTGTTTCCATTGGTTTGTGTCAACTATGATTTCTTTCAGCAGTGTTTTGTAGTTTTGCTTGTGGAGATCTTTTACCTCCTTTGTTATGTATATTCCTAAGTATTTTATTTTATTTTTGAAACTATTGTAAAAGGAATTGAGTTCTTGATTTGATTCTCAGCTTGATCGCTGTTGGTGTGTAGCAGAGTCACTGATTTGTGTACATTAATTTTGTATTCTAAAACTTTGCTGAATTCACTTCTCAGTTCTAGGAGCTTTGCGGAGGAGTCTTTAAGATTTTCTAGGTATATGATCATATCACCAGAAAACAATGACAGTTTGACTTCCTCTTTATTGATTTGGATGACCTTTATTTCTTTCTCTTATCTGATTGCTCTGACTAGGACTTCCAGAGCTATTTTGAATATAAGTGATGAGAATGGGCATCCTTGTCTTATTTCAGTTTTCAGGGAGAACATTTTCAAATTTTCCCCATTCAGTTTCATGTTGGCTTTGGGTTTGTCCTAGATGGCTTTTCGGACATTAAGGTATATCCCTTCTATGCCAATTTTGCTGAGAATTTTATTCATAAAGGGATGTTGGATTTTGTCAAATGCTTTGTCTGTGTCTATTGAGATATTGTGTGATTTTTGTAGTTAATTCTGTTTATGTGGTGTATCCCTGCATCCCTGTTATAAACTCACTTGATCATAGTGGATTATCTTTTTGATATGTTGTTGGATTCTATTAGCTAGTATGTTAAAAGGATTTTTGTATCTATATTCATCAGGGATATTGGTCTGTAGTTTTCTTTTTCAGTTATGTCCTTTCCTGGTTTGGGTATCAGGGTAATACAGGCTTTATAGAATAATTTAGGGAGGATTCCCTCTTTCTCTATCTTGTGGAATAGTGTAAGTAGGATTGGTATCAATTCTTTTTTGAATATGTAATAGAATTCAGCTATGAATCCATCTATTCTTGGACTTTTATTTGCTGGCAATTTGTAAATTACAATTTCAATCTCACTGCTGGTTATTGGTCTGTTCAGAGTTTCGAATTCTTCCTGGTTTAATCTAGGAGGGTTGTGTATTTTCAGGATTTATCTATCTTCTCTAGATTTTCTAGTTTATGCATTTAAAGGTGTTCATAGTAGCCTAGAATGATCTTTTCCATGTCTGTGGTATTGGTTGTAATATATCCCATTTCATTTTTTATTGAGCTTATTTGTATCTACTCTCTTATTTCCTTGGTTAATCTCGCTAATGGTCTATCAATTTTATTTATCTTTTCAAAGAACCAGCTTTTTGTTTAATTTATCTTTTGTATTTTGTGTGTATATTTGTGTGTGTATTTCCATTTCATTTAGTCCTGCTCTGATGTTTGTTATATCTTTGCTTCTGCTGGGTTTGGGTTTGGTTTGTTCTTGTTTCTCTAGTTCCTGGAGGTGTGATCTTAGATTGTCTTTCTATGCTCTTTCAGACTTTTTGATGTAGGTATTTAAGGGTATGGACTTTCCTCTTAGCACTGCCTTTGTTGTATCCCAGAGGTTTCAATAAGTTGTGTCACTATTATCATTCAGTTTAAAGAATTTTTTAATTTTCCTCTTGACTTCATTATTGACCCAATAATCATTCAGGAGCAGGTTATTTAATTTCTATGAATTTGCATGGTTTTGAGGCTGGAGTTGATTTCCAAATTTATTCCACTGTGATCTGAGAGGATACTTGCTATAATTTCAGTTTTCTTAAATTTGTTGAGACTTGTTTTGTGGCCTATCACACAGTCTATCTTGGAGAATGTTCCACGTGCTGATGAATAGAATGTATATTCTGCAGTTGTTGAGTAGAATGTTCGGTAAATATCTGTTAAGTCCATTTGTTCTAGGGTATAGTTTAATTCCATTGTTTCTTTGTTGACTTCTGTCTTGATGGCCTGTCTAGTGCTGTCAGTGGAATACTGAAGTTCTCCACTATTATTATGTTACCATCTATCTCATTTCTTAGGTTTAATAGTAACTGTTTGATAAATTTGGTAGCTCCAGGATTAGGTGCATGTATATTTAGGATTGTAATGTTTTCCTGTAGGGCTAGTCCTTTTATCATTATGTAATGTTTCTCTTTGTCTTTTTTTTTTTTTTTGAGACGGAGTCTCACTCTGTCGCCCAGGTTGGAGTGCAGTGGCATGATCTCGGCTCACTGCAAGCCCTGCCTCCTGGGTTCACACCATTCTCCTGCCTCAGCCTCCCAAGTAGCTGGGACTACAGGCATGTGCCACCACGCACGGCTAATTTTTTTGTATTTTTAATAGAGATGGGGTTTCAACGTGTTAGCCAGGATGATCTCGCTCTCCTCACCTAGGGATTCGCCTGCCTCGGCCTCCCAAAGTGCTGGGATTGCAGGCGTGAGCCACTGCGCCCGGCACTTTGTCTTTTTTGACTGCTGTTGCTTCAAAATTTTTTGTCTGATACAAGAATAGCTACTGCTGATCACTTTTGGTGTCCATTTGTATAGAATACCTTTTTCCACCCCTTTACCTTAAGTTTGTATGTGTCCTTATGTGTCAGGGGAGTCTCTTGAAGACAGTAGATACTTGGTTGGTGAATTCTTACTCATTCTGCTATTCTGTATCTTTTAATTGGAGCATTTAGGCCATTTACATTCAATGTTAGTATTGAGATGTGAGGTACTATTCTATTCATTGTGCTATTTGTCGCCTGAATACCTTGATTTTTTAAAAATTAATTGTATTTTATAGGTCTTGTGAGATTTATGCATTACGGAGACTCTATTTTCGTGTACTTTGAGAATTTGTTTCAACATTGAGAGCCCCTATTAGGAGTTCTTATAGTGCTGGCTTGGTAGTGGCTAATGCTCTCTGCATTTGTTTGTCTGAAAAGACTGTATCTTTCCTTCACTTATGAAGCTTAGTTGCACTGGATACATAATTCTTAGCTGATAATTGTTTTGTTTAAAGATAGGGCCCCAATCTCTTCTAGCTTGTAGGGTTTCTGCTGAGAAATCTGTTAATCTGATAGGTTGTTCTTTACAGGTTTCCTGGCACTTTTGCCTCACAGCTCTTAAGATTCTTTCCTTCTTCTTGACTTTAAATAACTTGATGACTATGTGCCTAGGCAATGATCTTTTTGCAATGAATTTCCCAGGGGTTCTTTGAGTTTATTTTGCTTGGATGTCTAGACCTCTAGCAGGGCTGGAGAAGTTGTTCTCAATTATTCCCTCAAATACATTGTCCAAACTTTTAGATTTCTCTTCTTCCTCGGGAGCACCAATTATTCTTACTTTTGATCATTTAAAATTATCCTAAACTTCTTGGAGGCTTTGTTCATTTTTATTGATTCTTTTCCCTTTGTCTTTGTTGGATTGGGTTAATTCAAAAACCTTGTCTTCGAGCCTTCAAGTTCTGAAGTTTTTGCTTCTGCTTGTTCGAGTCTATTGCTGTAACTTTTCAGTACATTTGGCAGTTCTCTAAGTGTGTCCTTCATTTCCAGAGGTTGTGATTGTTTTTTATTTATGCTATCTATTTTTCACTGAAGACATTTTTCATTCACATCCTGTATCATGTTTTTGATTTCTTTAATTTGGACTTCACCTTTCTCTGGTACCTCCTTGATTAGCTTAAGAGTTGACCTTCTGAATTCTTTTTCTGGCAGTTCAGAGATTTTGTCTCTGTTTGGATCCATTGCTGGTGAGCAAGTGTGATCTTTTGTGGGTGTTAAAGAACCTTATTTTGCCATATTACCAGAATTGTTTTCCTGGATTCTTCTCATTTGGGTAGACTATGTCAGAGGGAAGATCTGAGGTTCAAGGGCTGCTGTTCAGATTCTTTTGTCCTATGAGGTGTTCTGCTGATATTGTGCTCTTCCCCTTTTTCTAGGGATGTGGCTTCTTGAGAGCCAAACTTCAGTGATTATTATTTCTCTTCTGGATCTAGCTACCAAGCACAACTACCAGGCTCCAGGCTGGTACTGGGGTGTATCTGCACAGCATCTACTCTGGTGGAGGTGGCAGGGGAACAAAATGGTCTCTGTGTGGGTCCTTAGTTGTAGTGTTATTTATTGTACTAGTTTTGTTCTCATTGACCTCGAGCCAGTAGGTGGCACTCTCAAGAGAGCATCAACTCTGGTAGTACAGGGAGGATCAGGTGATGGGTGGGGCTCTAGAGCTCTGAAGATAAAATGTTATTTGTCTTCGGCTACTAGGGCATGTAGAGAAAGACCATCAGTTTGGGGCTGGACTAGGTATGTCTGAGTTCAGACTCTCCTTGGGCAAGGCTTGCTGCAGCTGCTGTGGGGGATCCGGGTGTGGTTCTCAGGCCAATGGAGTCATGTTCCCAGGAGGATTATGGCTGCCTCTGCTGCTTCATGCAGGTCACCAGGGAAGTGGGGGAAAGCCGGCAGTTATAGGCCTCACCCAGCTCCCATGCAACCAAAAGGCCCGTCTCAGTCTCACAGTGCCCCCATTAATACCACCGAGTTTGTTTCCAGGCAATGGGTGAGCAGGGCTGAGAATCTGTCTTATGCTACCAGCCCCCTGGCTGTGTAAGTAAGCAGGGTTTTCAGGTTTCATGCCTCCCTGCCTGCTGTGGCTTCTGTGCTGTGTCTGCACTCCAGATTCACCCCTGCCCCCGAGTTCTGTCCAGGAAACTTTGTGTTAGGTTGAAATAGTTACAAAGTTCGCTGGAAGTTTCCTTCTCCCTGTGGTCTTTTCCCAGTTCCTCTAGCAGCCCTCCCCAAGGACCTCTGCAAGGCAAAGTCATAAATGGCTTTCCAGGGGACTAAGAGAACCCACGGGGCTCTTCCCATTGCTTCTTCTACCCCTGTATTTTGCTCAGCTCTCTGAAATTGTCTGAGCTTCAGGTAAGGTCAAATCCTTCTCTTGTGATCTGGACCTTCAGGTTCCCCAGTGAGGGTGTGTGTTCAGGGGTGGACAATCCCCCTTTCACACTTTCACACTTTGGGTACTCGCAGTTTTTGGGCTGTCCCCTGGGGCCTGAACTTCCTTCAAAGGGTCTGTGGATTCTCTCGGCTTTTCTGGAACGTTCCTGTAGTAGTTCTTGGAGCAAAAGTTCACAGTGTGAGTCTCCACATGCTACTCTGTCTGTCTGAGTGAGAGATGAAATTTAGTTCTGCCTCCTATCTACCATTTTTCTCTGCATTTCAGAAAGGTGTTTCTGGATGTATTACTGAAGATAGATGGAAGGTACAGAAATTTGGAGTAGGGGAGTTGTCATAGTAAGAGAGAAGCACTGATGGCTGAACTGAAGTGATTTGCGAGAACAAAACAGAGAGGGATAGGGAAATAGGGAACGATGTGGAGGGTAAAGATTCACCTGTGTATAGAGTATTGGTAGTTTAAAATCACTCATGGTTGGAAAAGCCACAACACATAAATTAGCAAACACAAAAACTGACTTTTTTTTTTTTTTGAGAACTCTTGGTTAAATATTTACTGGCATACATCACTGAGAATATATTTGGAATAGAAACAAATTTATATTCTATATTTCTTTAGCTTGTAAAGGTAGTCATACATTATGTTAGTGGCACTGAGAGCAAACTACCTATTAAATTATTTACATTACTTGGAGTCTTTTACAAAGACTATCCCTTCTCTCTGTTTTGAAAGTAAAAAAAATAAAGGAAAATAATTGTGTTTGGGAGTTATCACATGACTGGAAAAAGTGTTGAAAAGTCTTCCTACAGGTTCAGGCAGCTTCTGAGTCACCAAGTATATTTATTTTTATGGGCTCAGACATGTCTTATGGTTAGAGTTGTATACCATGTGAATTTTTCAGTTTTATAATATGAACAAATAAAATAAATACATTCTCAAGAATGGGGTTATATTAAGAATGTTGCCTGAAATAATAGTCCCTGTAATGAAAAATAAAGGATAATACTATAATTCAAATGGATTTTGGGGGGTGTATATAAGTTACAATTATTGATATATGGTTCTATAGAAAGCCATTCATAAATAGATGTATTTACATGTTGACCTGGTCTTTCCATTATGAATACAGATAACTACTTTAGTGTCTATCTCTGATCACAGGCGGATTTATAATAGGTTAGCTGATGTAATTATTTAAAGTTTATTCTGTAAGTAGTCATAGAAATGAGACTTTGATACTGGAAGTAACTTTCATAAAATGTATTAAGACCTTTTTCTTCCATTTTCTGTATTAGATATACTTAAGTCCCTTATGCTATAGCTGCCCTTCCTTTCCTTTCCTTTAGCTCCCTCTCTTCCTTCCTTCCTTTCTTCTTTCCTTCCTTCCTTCCTTCTTTCCTTCCTTCCTTCCTTTCTTTCTTCCTTCTTTTCTTCTTTCTCCTTTCTTTTCTTCCTTTTTTTTCCTTCCTACTTCCTTCCTTCACTCTTTGTTAGGTCTTTAATTAAAATTTTGAGTTAATAATTTAATCACATGCCTCAAACATTTAAAAATCAAATACAAATTCACAGTGGAAAATATTTTCACCTTTCTGGTCCTTCATCCTTCCTGTTCCCATTTCCTTCTTCCTCACAAGTGACAAGCATGGCATGTCAAATCACAGCTTTAACCATACTCTTATGCAGAGATAGATAGATAGATAGATAGATAGATAGATAGATAGATATGAGCATCTATATAAATATAAATATATATTTATATTTATATCTTATCTATAGATTGATCTATAGATCTATCTTATCTATCTTAAGTGTGTATGTATTTAGATTTAGATTTAGATCTTATCCATATATAGATATTATCTATATATATATTTTATGCCAACTATGAAAATAACTGGTTTTTTTGCATTTTAAGTATTAATTTGTCTATTTACTTTTAGTAAGGATCAAGATGCAATCTAGAAAATGATGTAGAACATCCCTCACTTATGCCTGGTAAAATTTACTTGTAGATTCTTGAGGATCTACCTTCCAACAGGCCAACCAATCAGAGTCAAAAACCTAGTCAGATTTGAATAGGTCTGCTTTACATTCCACCTGGGAATTAACAAGGGTGACACAGCTGAGATTTATCAGAAGGTAAAACAAAAATAGTGGGGATGAGGTAGCCTCCAAAGTGAGGGAGAACGGCAGGAACAAGCCTTTGAAAGAATTGTCCCTTTCTACATGGCCTCTGCTTTCCTTCTGCCAAGCAGTTCTCCAAAAGGAGAAGGTTAGAAACTTTGCCACAGACACAAGGACATATGTGTATAGAATCAAGAACTCTCAAGATAGGGGAAAAGAAAATAACTGTAGGAACCCTAGGGTAAGGTTCAAAAAAGAATGAAAATAATTTGATTTTAAAGAGATCTGAATATGTTATCTACCCCAAAACTATATTTCACAACTATCCAGTCTAGTGATACACAAATTTGTCGTCTTGGTTTCATGTTAATAAATACACTAGCAGCATTCTGATAAAGAATATGTAGATCTCACACCTAGTTTAGCAATATCAATAAAACATACTTTTTCTCATCTTCTGTTTTATAAAAACATGGTTGACATAACCTTTCTATTGTAGTTTATTTTTGGCTCCACTTATTTTTCAATCTTTTTCTTACTTATATGTTTTTTCATATCACATTCATCTTTGTTATCCACCATAAGTTCTTTATTTTTAGAGAAATACTGCATGTGGTTGAATTACAAAAGGAAATTATTCAAGTAGAGAAATGTTGATGGTGACATTTCATTTGAAAATTGTTTCTGGAACAATATGGGTACAAGTAAGTAAGTTAAATAATGCCCACAGGAAAATGTTAGAACACACATTTCATCCAGGATATAGCCACTTGAGTGTCTTGAGGTCAATTGTTTGCACAGAAATACCAATAGTATCTGCTTGCTCCTTGGCTTGCTGAGTGGGTGTACATTCTCTTCTCTCTTCCTTTACACCTTATCCTTTGTAAATGTACACTGTTTTAAAATCTCGGATGCACAGATAGAAGATCATGACTCATAAATTTTGTTTTGTTTGGTTTTGATCCAGAATTATATACCTGTTGGATTATACTCAACAGTAAACTTTGCAGAGGTATGTGAAGCAAAACCTCATTATATTTACCAAAATGTAAACATAGAGATTGTTGATTAAAATAAACAGATTTCAAAACAGTATGTATAATATCACATTGTTTTGTTAAAAAAAAATACACATTTCTTTGAAAGTATTTCTTTCACAGAGTAAGATCTGGGAGGACATCTACTAAGATATTAGCAGTGTAGATCTCAAGGTGATAAGGATGTTTCTTATTTATTTTTCAAAAACTTCATTGTAGCATAAATTACCATTCTATGAACTCATATGTATCAAGTGTAAACTGTTTCACTACTCACATGTACATTATATTCTACTAGTAATCATTAATACTGCAGGCTTCTTACATTAATGTTATTACAAAAACCAATTTTATGAAAACAAAAAATTTAATAAAAGCAACCAGTCAGGGCATGTGCCGGAACAGTGCTTGACGCTGGGATATAATAGAGAGCAAACTAACTATAGTCATTTTTCTCGTGATGCTCAGAGGCTAGGGGGACAGAAAAACAGACAAACCAGTTAAGGATTGAACTTACCACAGTGTATAACCATAGAAATGTACAATCTGTTCACTTTAATGTATACATGTTTGGTATCTTAGAGGCTACTCATAATTTAAATTTAAAACAAATTTCAGGCTGAGCATGGTGGCCCATGCCTATAAACCTAGCACTTTGAGAGGCCAAGACCAGGGAATGGCTTGAGCCCAGGAATTTGAGACTAGCCTGGGGAATCCCATCTCTATAAAAGTTTTAAAGATCAGCCAAGCATGATGGCATGTGCCTGTGGTGGCAGCTACCTGAGAGGCTGAGGTGGGAGGACCACTTGAGCTAAGGAGGTTGAGGCTACAGTGAGCCATGTTTGTACTACTGCACTCCTGCCTGGGTGACAGAGTGAGATCCTGCATTAAAAAAAAAAAAAAAAATTAAAACTATAAACATAAATAAATAAAATACATTTAATGGGAGATCAAATAACCAGCTAGACCTCATAAGAATCTGAATAAACCATTTCTGATATTACTGATTTATACAATGCATTGAAAAACGAATTTCTATCCCTTCAGAAAACTTTTATGTGGCATGTGAATTTGTATATGCTTTCAGAAAAAACATATAATATCTGACAGTACCTATTATTTGAATCTAGCTTTTCACTTAATATTACTGGGGCAGTTTTCCATATCGTCATATAAATCTACTTTATTCTTTTAAATCCTGCATTAAGCTTGGCAATTTATTTAACCAGTGATCAACATTGATTTCAAGTTTCTTGTTATTAAACACATTTCATGGAATATCTAATATCTATCTATCCATACATTTTTGTGGTCTGCGTAAATATACTTGTAAAATAAGTTTCTAAATAGGTAATTATGGCTAAAGAGTGTTAAATATTAATTTAAATAAATAGGGCCAAATTGTTCTTTAAACAGTTTTGCCTCTACTATCTGTGTATGAAAGTTTTTGCTTTATCACACTAATTTTGTCATATTATTTAATATTTAGTCAATTTCTTTGCATATTTTAATACTAAATACAGTTAAACATATTTTCAAATTTTTGTTAAATTTTTTAGTAAATTAGCATTTGCTTTTTTTCTCATTCCTTTCACTCCACATTCATTTCACGACAGTTGTTTATGGCCAATAATGTGCTAAGTATAATTACAGATGCTAAGAGCATAACAGTCAAAAAACAGAAGAAAATATTTTCCTCATAGAAACTATATTATAGAGGAAAGACAAAAAGAACAAAATAGATACGATAGTATTAGAAATGTTAGGTGGTGATAAACTCAATGGTGAAAAAATGATTAAGAAAAATGGGATAGGAAATGTGAGGCATGAGGTTGGTCTATTGGGTAGCACATTCAGGGAAGGCTTCAGAGAAGGTGACCTTTGCAAAAAGACCATACGAGGTAACAGGAAAACCATGTTATATCCAGGCCAAGAACAGCCCATACTGAGGACTGCAGGTGCAAAGACTCTGAGCAAAGACCAACCCAGGATGCTAGAGGGGCTGAAGCTGAGCAAGCAGGAAGGGGAGCCTTGCAGGACACAAGATCTGCTTAGTAATGAGAGGCCAAACCAAGAAGGGTGCTATAGGATTTTGCAGGCCATTGTAAGGAAACTTGTCTTTCATTCTGAGTATAATGGAAAGCACTTTGAGGGTTTTGAGAGAGAAGTAATCTATGACTCAGGTTTTTTACAGGATCACTCCAGTTGTTGTACTGAGATTCAGCTGTGGGGTGGAAGGAGTGCAAGAGCATGGGTAGGCAGACCAGGGGAAAGGTTACTGCAGTAAATCAGGGTAGAGACTCTGGTGCCTTGGGACTGAGTTTCAGGAGTGGAAGGGGTAACAAGTGGTCAGATTCTGGATGTGCAGATGGTTCCTGACTTACGGTTTTACTTAATGATTTCTTGACTCTAAGATAGTGCAAAAATGATACTCACTGAACAGAAACTTTACTTCCACTGTACATACAACCATTCTGTTTTTCCCTTTCAGTATAATATTCAATGAATTAAATGAGATATTCAATACTTTATTATAAAATAGGCTTTGTATTAGATTTTTCCCAACTGTAGGTTAATGTAAGTGTTCTGAGCAGGTTTAAGGTAGGCTAAACTAAGCTACAATGTTTAGTTGGTTAGGTGTTGATATGATTTGGCTCTGTGTCCCAACCCAAATCTCATCTCAATTATTAATCCCCATATGTGGAGGAAGGGACCTGCTAGGGGGTGACTGGATCATGGGGGCAGTTTCCCTCATGCTGTTCTTGTGATAATGAAGGCATTCTCACAAGATCTCAGGTTTTAAAAGTTGTAGATTTCCCTGTGCCCTCTTTCTGTCTCTACTGCTGCCTTGTGAAGATGTACCTTGCTTCCCCCTCACCTTCTTCCATGATTGTAAGTTTCCTGAGGCCTCCCCAGCCAAGCAGAGCTATGAGTAAATTAAACCTCTTTCCTGTATAAATTACCCAGTCTTGGGTAGTATTTTTATAGCAGTGTGACAATGGACTAATACAGATGTATTACATGCATTTTTTATTTCTGATATTTTTTACTTACTATGGGTTTATTGGGATGTAACTCGTTGCAAGTCAAGGAGCATCTGTAATTTAAATATATAAAGTCATAGGACTTACTGATGGGTTGGTTATGGAATAAGAGACAATAATAAGGATGACTCTGATGTTTAGTAAGAGCTTTTGTGTAAGAAAGACATTAGATTTTGTCAGTCATTTGAAGTTGTTACATGGTAATGTTCAATATGCCTTGTTAAGTGACCTTCACTTACACTAACTAACTAACAACCAACACTGTAGTAGGCTGGCTGGTTGCAATTGTTGTGATAAGGTAATGTGGACCTTATTCATTGATTCATTAAATAAATACATATATTGAATGCCGACATAGAATGGAAACACTGTTCTAGGCTCTGGGTATATAATTTTAAGTAAGATACATAGATTCACCATAATCATAACACATGTAGATCAGGAATGTTGAATCATTAGACCACATTTATAATTAAACATAAGTGCTTATTCTATACAGATATTTAAAATATAGTTAATACCATAAAAATTGTAGGAATCATTTTCTATTTTCCACCTCCTATCTGGAGTATGCTACTTATCCTTCTCTACCCTAAGGCTTTGGGCCCCATCAAGCTCAGAAAACAAGGGGAGGGAAAACTAGACAACCTTAGCAATGCTTTCTAAGATAAAAAAAATATAGTCAAGGCAAACATAATCACACATTTCTGAGTTATGCTGTAAGTGGCAAATAAAGTCAACAAAAAATTTAAAAAAACTAAACAAACAAAAAAATCAACTTGATTATCTCACAGATAAGTGGTCCTCAATGGAATAAGGTGATGATTTTGGCACCCAGTGGATATTTGGCCATTTCTGTAGACATTTTTGATTGTCACAACTGGGTGGAAAGTTGCTACAGACATTTCATAGATAGAGGACAAGGATCCTGATAAAAATCCTACAATGCATTGAACAACTACTCACAAAAAAGAATCATCTGGCCCAAAATGTCAATAGTTCTGAGAGTCTGAAACTCTTACCTAAAGGTGCTTAAAATATAGAGTATAATTATTATGAATTAACAAATAAAGCCCTACAACTATTAATGCTGGTTTATCTAAAATACTTATCTCTATGGATGTTATCTACTTTGGTATTATTAGTCAAAATATTGAAGCAGATTAAATAAACAACAAAATCTGAAAACTATGTCATCATAAAATTAATTTTAAGATTATTTTGCCTAAGGTCATGGTGTGAAAATAAAAGAGATACAGCTGGAAGACATATCACATATCAAGACTTTGACTATAGAGACCTGAAGACAATGTGAAATAAACCATGAATTCATTTGGGTTATACCATGAAATCTACCCCCATAAGCAGACATGTATGGGAATTAAATTATAATCAGAAGATAACTTCACGAATATGGAATTAAACATAAAATGATTTATTTATTATCTAAATGATTATGTGTATGTTATACAATATCAAGTAAACAATTTTAATCCTCATTAAATCATAAATGTTTTAACTATTGATGACGATATTAAACATATTCCTAATATATGACTATAAATAAGAAATTACAAAAGGAAACACTAAAGATATATAACTAAAAATTTTGTGTCATTTAGAATGATTTTGTTGCAAGTAAAAGAAAGGCCTATCTCAAAAAGTTATGGACAATAAGTGGGTTTTCTAGTTCACATAACAAGAAGTCAAGAGGTGGTTTGGGTTTGATCCTTAACTATATTGTCAAAGGTTCAGGGTCTTTTGATCTTTCTGTTCTGCCATGTTGACCTGTTGGCTCCTGTCCTTAAGCTTGTCCTTTTGTGGTTGTAAAAATGACTGCAACAGCACCATGAACACATCCTCAGATAATGGTGTAAAATGTTACAAGAGGATTTCATATTTTTGTGTTCCGTTTGAAGAGAAAGAAATTCTCTTATTTGACCAATGAAACGAGAACATTTTCTGCTTTAAAGGAAGTTTCAAATTAGTCTCATTGATCAAATAAGCCACATGACCATTTTGTAAACAAATCTTTTATGGGAATGGAATGACCATGATTTTTCTGTATCACTGGTTCACAAACTTTGGTCTCAGACCCCTTTATACCCCTAAACATTATTAAAAATTTCTAAAAGTCTTTATTAATATGGTATATCTATCAATATTTACCCTATTTGAAATTAAAATAGATAATTTTTGGTAACTGATTTACTAATTAATTTTAAATAACAATAAATCTATTATATAACATACATATTTTTATAAAATATCTGTATTTTCAAAAAATATTTAAAGAGAAGGGTGGCATTGTTTTCCATTATTCCAAATCTCTTTAACATCTAACAGTATAAAACATTTAGACTCTCATATCTGTTTCTGCATTTAATCTCTTTCGATGCATTGTTTTGGTTGAAGTATATAAAGAAAATGAAGCCTCACTGAGATACGTAGTTGAAAAGGGAGAATTTAATAACCTTTTCAAATAATTGTAGCTATTTAATAAAACATCAACACTTGACATGTTTTAGTATCTTAGAGGTTTGTTGTAATGTGGAATCTGAAGCCATATCAATTACTTTTCTTACTATGTAACCTTAAAAATCTATTTGTTTATTTTGCACTTTGAATGGGTCTTCTACACATGCATGATTTTGTAATAGCTTGAATTGATCATTTACAAAATATTTGTTCTCTGAATTATACAGATATTCCAAGTTGACACATTTCCTTCTATAATATCAAAGCATCATATTTTAAATATCTCCACTAATTTCATCCAAAGAGTCGTTAAGAGTGAGGAAACTGTGCATGCTCACAATGGAGTATATGTTTTCTAAAATTCTAAATTTTGCTTAAAAGCCCAATTTTTATCATAGGCAACAAATGTTACAAATTGACAGTTTATTGAGAAATGGCTGTTAAAAACTGAAGTCTGATAACCATAGCTTGTCTGTGAGTCTTCGTTCAAGTAAAAGTGCTGCTCCATGAAAAAAGTGGTGGTTAATTCAGCTCTCAACTTTAAAAATCAAACAAGCATTTTTCTGTGAAATAATTATTATACTTCAAAATTCAGTGTAGGTGTTTTCCATGTATAACAATAAACCTCTTACGTATTAATGAGTTTGTTTCTTCACAAGGAATTCCAAAATGGTAAGCATTCATGAGTCAAGATTTAATAAAAGTAATAATTTGTACTGTTTCATGAACATTCTTAATGAAATTTGATATTCTTTCTGTCTTACTTTGAGTGTGTGGCGGTGAACAATATAATGGCTATTGGCAGAGTTTTTGCCCTTGCCTTGCTCTATGTTGAGGTGCTAGAAATTTTACCCAGCATTACTTTTGAGCTATCAGTTCAAGTGTCAACACAATAAAAAGGTAATTAGTGCATTACTATTTGTATAAAAATAATTTTGATATTTTAGAATTATTCTTCTCATATTGATATTTGATTATTTTATAATATTGTGTATTGTCTATAGACAACATTTTGAGAACCACTGCTCTAAACTGAGCTTCACCCACTGGGGTTAGAGTTGAATTAAGCTCCCTGGGAGCATATTCACCCATCAGCTGAACAAGCCTATGGTTCTGTTAACAGGAACTATGGCATGATTGATGAGCAAGCAACTATTGACAACATTGTATGCCATGGTTTATACATTTAAGATAAGCTTAGTTTATTAAGTGAAACTATTTTCTGTCAAGTGAAATAAGCCCTATGCCTGTCTGTAAAGTGAAATTTGAGAGTGGAAAACGTACATAGTATGTCTTACATATTGCTATAAATTCAATAATTTACAACCTTATTCCGTTACTGGTTAGGTCTATTTTAGTATTATTCCTGATTTCATTACTTACTAACTGTGGATTTAGGTAAGTTTTGCCTCTTTAGGTCTTAATTTTGTACCTTTAAAGTGGATACCTTGTAACATGTTCTACTACATGGTTATAGATAAGTATATTCTATTTCTAGCTAGAAAATAACTTCATGCTCAGAGTGCTTACACTGAAGTCAAAAAATTGGAAGAAATATTTCTTTAATCTTGATAAGAAGCCTAATGGAGACACCAGTAGTTGCTGTTAGCATACAATTTAACAAACCTTACCTTCTATTGTATGCTACCTTTGTACTTACCTGCTGTGGGTGTAAGAATATATTTAACTTCTGAGTGATTTGTGTAATAATTTCCCTTAGAAGTTAGCAGCATATTCAAGGAAAGACTTTTGTGTCTAATTTTATTTGAAATACGTGTTTCCAGTTTGGTTTTTACTGAGAAAAAAAATAGTGTCTCTTCTAGAGAACACCAAATGACCTTTAAAAATAAAATGACAGAAGAACTATGTGTGCTCAATGAAATTTGCATACTTTCATATTCAGAAATTAATTCAAGGTAGGACTCTTAATTCTCAAACAACCTTAGTATACTTTAAGAGCCCAGAGATGAAGCATTGGAAAGTGTATTTCAACTAAAATAAGATAAGGAGATTTTTAAAAAATTAACCTTTATAGAATCTAGTAAACTGCCCAAGCTCTTCTCTATTTCTTTTATCTGTTCAAATTTGTTTCATTCTTTAAAGTGCTGGTTTGAATCCTTCCTCTTGTCTGCCATTTATCCTACCTTCTCCAAGCCTCAGGAATTTCATTTTCCTCTGGATACCTACTTTCTGTACCAAATATTTTAACATTTTATTCCATTGCATATTGTCGTTTCATGACTTTTAGTCTTGTTACTTGGATTACAAGTTTCTTTTGGTAAGAAATTATAATGTATAGGTCTTCTATTGTTCACCATTGCTTAACACGGTGATGAACACATAGTGGGTACATAGTGAATATTTGTTGCTTGTTTTCAACTCTTTATTATAGAAAACTTGAAAATAATATAATGAACCCATGAATCTATCACCAGTTTCAACAATTTATCAACTTATGACCAATTTTATCATCTCATCTGTATCCCTACATGGTTCCTATCCGTGGGTTGTTCTGAAGCACATGCCTAAGATCTTATCATTTTATCTGCACCCACTGACCAGTACTGACTGTCCGACACACCCCAGTGAGATGAACCCGGTACCTCAGTTGAAAATGCAGAAATCACTCGTCTTCTGTGTTGCTTACGCTGGGAGCTGGAGCGAATGCAACTTTTAATCAAAGTCACAGCTGACTTTTTTCGGTGCAGAAATTCAAAATATGAGCCAAAAATGTATATGAAAATGAAGGGACCCAGAATAGCCAAAATAATTCCAAAGAAGTGTAAAATTTGTGGACATAGTTCAGGATTTCAAACTTTACTAAAATTCAAGAGAGTATGGTACTAGCATGAGAATAGGTATGTACATCAGTGAATATAACTGAGAGTCCAGAAATAAGCCCTTCAATTTTCTCTTAATTGATTTTCAATAAGGGTGCTAAGACCATTCAATAAGGAAAAATAGTATTTTCAATGAATGGTGCTGACACAACTAGAAATCCAGATGCAAAAGATTGAAGTTAGACCCCTTCTTCTCACTAATCAAAGATTAACTCAAACTAGTTACCTAAACATAAAAGGTAGTACAGATGCTTCTTAATTTACAATGGGGTTGGATTTCAATAAATCCATCATGAGTTGGAAATATCATCAGTTTAAAATGCCTTAAATATATCTTACCTATTAAACATCATGGCTTAGCCTAGCCCACCTTAAATGTGCTCAGGACATTTACATGAGCCTACAGTTGGGCAAAATTATCTAACACAAAGCCTATTTTATAATAAAGTGTTGAATATCACATGCATGTAATGTATTGAATACTGTATTGAAAGTGAAAAACAGAATGATAATACAGGCACTCTGAAATTACGGTTTTTACTGAATGCATATGTGTCAAAAAATGTTAAGTCAAACCATTGGAAGTTAGAGACAGTCTGCACTATAAAACTCAGGAGAAAACAGAGGAGTAAATCTTCATTATTGTGAGTTAATACTTCTTACATATGACACCAAAAGCAAAGCAACAAATTTTAGAAAATACATAAATTGGATGTCATCAAAATTAAAAACTTTGGTGCTGCAAATGATACCATCAGGAAAGTGAAAGAACATTCCATAGAATTAGATAAAATATGGGTAAATTATATATCTACCTGATAAGGAAATTTTAACCAGGATGTATTTTTAAAACTCTTCCAACTCAATAATAGAAAAATAAATAACCCAGTTAAAAATTCAGCAAAGGTTCCAAATAGACATTTCTCAAAAAGATATAAAAATGCCCAATAAGTACGTGAAAATATTCTCAACATCATTAATTATTAGGGAAATGCAAATTTAAACCTTAATGAGATGCCATGTCACATTTTGTAGAATGTCTATAACAAAAAACACTGACAGTAACAAATGTTGGTGAGGATGTAGGAAAATTGGGAGCCATCATTCATTCATGGGAATGTAAAATGGTGAAGCCACTTTTGAAAACAGCTTGTCAGTTCCTCAAAACGTTGAATATAGAGCTACATGTGAACTGGCAATTCTACTCCTAAATATATACCCAAGAGAAATACAAAGACATATTCTCAAAATCTTGTACATGAATTTTCAAAGAAGCCTTCTTCATTGTAGCCCCAAAATGGATAACATCCAAATGTCCTGCAAGTGATGAATGGATAAATAAATGTGGTTTATATCCAAAATATAAGACTATTCTACAACAAAAAAGAATGAAGTACTGACACATGCTATGGCATGGATGAACCTTCAAAACATGCTAAGTGAAAAAATCCAGTTACAAAAGAGAACATATATAGTATGATTTCATTTTATATGAAATATCTAGAAGAGATAAAATAGAGACAGAAAAGTGGATTATTCATTGACTAGGTCTGGGGCAGGATATAGAGTAGTGACAAATGACTGCTAATGGGTACCAGACTTCCTTTTGCAGTGATATCTAAAATTAAGATGCAGTGATGGTTGCACAACTGTGAATATACCATAAATCATTGAATTGTACACTTTAAATGGGTGAATTTTGTGTTATTTAAGTTATATATGTAATTTTATCTCCATAAGCTGTTAATGACTTTTATATGTAGATTCATATGCAATTAGATCCATTTTTGAATTTTCTATCCTTTTCTATTGATCCGTTTAATCACAAATACTATACTGTTTTAACTGCAGAACTTCATACTATGTCTTAGGGTCTGCTATGCTTAGTTGGTCCTCATTGCATATGTTACTGGCTAGGAACGTTTTCTGGCTGTTCTTGCTTGTTTACTTTTCCGTTTGAATTTCATAATCAGTTTGTTGCACTCCAGAACAAACCAAAAAATCCCATTAATGTTATTTTTGTTGGTATTTTATTAAATTTGTTTGTCTTGGGGAGTAAAAAAACAGATATATAAATCTTTTGTTGATTTTAAGTAGCTGATGCATACTGAGTAGCATGTTTTAGCACAATAGAAGGAGGGTGAATTCTGTATACATGTAGCTTCAGGTTTCAGTCTGCTCCGTCATTAAACATGCAAACTTGAACAAGTTGATTATTTTCTCTATACTTGAGTTTTCTCATTTAGAAAGTAAAAGTAATAATACTCAAGATGCTGGTTGTTTGGAGAATTAAACCTTCACAAGTGTATGGGTCTTTTTCTGTTCTTTTTCTTTTTTCTATGATACATTTCCAGTGCTAGAGCAGTGTCTGCTCCATAGTAGAAGCTTAATAAATGAATGAAACATCTATTAAAGTTCTCAGAATATATTGGGCAATCAAATGTTAGTGCCTTTTAAAAATCTTTATTTTACGAACAATGCCAGCGTCAAATTTATAGTTGTATGTTAAGCAATTTCCTTTGGCTCTTCATATTATTGAAATATTTTGGATAAAAGCTAAGACTGAACATTTTTCTCTGTTGTATCTATTTTATTTATTGTTTTTATTTATTTATGTATTTATTTATTTATATTTATTTTTGAGATGGGGCCTTGCTATGTTGCCCAGACTGGTCTCAATCTCCTAGACTCAAGTGATCCTCCTGTCTCAGCCTTCCAAATCACTGAGTGTTCGGGCTTAAGCCACTGTGCTCGGACTCTCTATGATGTTTACAATGACATTTTGATGTGGTTGAATATGATTTTCTAAAGTTCATGTTTTAATTTCATATTTTCTTTAGTTTTGTACAAATAATAGCACTGTGTAGTTGTATTCCAGAAGCAACTCATGTAAATAGTACATTAAGAGTGGACTCACAGGAATAATGAAAAGGCAGTAAGTCATATCTGTATCATCGACATGCATGATGCATGTTAACACTGTGTGGGATTTGCAGCTGGAAGAAAATGCCCTGAACAGACATTTTTATTACTTTGACTTGTTTATGAGTGAGATCATGTTTGTTATTAAACAGTAAAATTTACATAGTAAATGATTGCAAAACAAACAAACAAATCCAACCCTGAAAAACATTAATACTCTGTGAATTGGTAGCGAGAGTAGAATGAGAAAATGACTAATGCACCTGTGAACAGATTCTCAGCAGTGGTAAAATTACGTTTTAATTGCTGTCCCTCTCTCTCTCTCTCAATAAATATTCCCTCTCACAAAATGAGTATGATATATTTTTAGAACATTCTATATAAAGAGAAAATATAGAATATTTTAAATATATAAAATGTAAAATATTTATTTAGAATAATTTAACATATTTAGAATATGTTAAATAAACAGAGGGAGAATATAGAATATTATATATGTGTATATGTAGTGTGTGTGAAAGAGAGACAGATTGTTAAATTACAATAAACACGGTTTATCTTTGTACAGATAAGTGCAGGGTAGAAAAATTCATGTTGATTTATTGATAGAAGCTCTAGCTTCTGACAGTAATTGCTGGAACATCTGGCATCCTTAATAATCCAAGAAGTTTGGGGTACTATGTGTGTATTTATAAAAACAAGATTGTCTTCCTTTAATTAACTGGAACAGTTCTCCTAATGGTGTCATGGAGGAATACCTAAACTAGTTGTAAAAATAACTATTTTTTTTCTCAAAATGTCAAGGTTGTTTGTACAGCAACCAACACTAATTGGCTTAAAGGTAAGCTTCCCTCCTGGCCTTGGCTCTTCTGTTATAAAATATTTCCTCCAAAATTCCCTCTTTTCATCTACATTGTTTTGGGGGGATTATTGTTATAATGGCACATACATATGATGAGATGCAAGTCTCTCTATATAATTGTGGTGTAGTAGAATGTGGAGACTTTGAAATCAAGGAAAAAAATCAAATTTGGTATTATTATTTATTAACTGAATGACTGGGGCCAATCATTTAATTTCTCTAAACCTCAATTTCTTACTAAGGAATGGTGCAGAAACTTCATTGGTGCATATAACTTCATTGGTGAATTCTACATAACATTTAAAACAGAATTAATACTAACACTTCACCAACCCTTTCAAACAATAGAAGAGGAAAGAATACTTCCTAGCTCATCCTCTAAGGCCACTATTATTACCCTGACACCAAACCAGACAAAAACAGCACAAGAAAACGATAAAAAAATCTCTTATATAAATGCAAAAATCTTCAACACTATACTAGCAAACCAAATGTAGCAAAATACAAAAAGGATTATATACCAGGGACAAGAAGTATTTATACTATATAAGGTCAGATTAACATAGAAAAATCAATTCATGCAATATACCCTATTAAAACCCACAGAATGGGGACAATATTCATAATCTATACGTGCGACAAAGGACTAATATTCATCCAGTGGGCCTAGTGTTCTAGTCGTTTATTTGCCTGTCCTCAGATAAAAAGTTTCTTATAGCTTGCTTGCAGATTTTGCCTTTCTCATGCTTGTCTTGTGTAATTCCAACTACTATGAAATGCACTATCATCAAATAGCATATAATTCCCTATATGAATGGACCATGACTTGGGGGAATTGATTTTAAGTTTTGTCAACACAGAGTGGCTATCAAAGTACTGAGACTCATTCTGAGCCTTCTTTAGCCTGTTTTACACCAACAATGACCAAGCTGAGAATTATATCAAGAACTCAATCTCTTTTACAAGAGCTGCAAAAAAATAAAATACCTAAGAATATACATAACCAAGAAGGTGAAAGACCTCTACAAAGAGAACTACAAAACAATGCTGAAATAAATTATAGATGACAAAAACAAATGGAAATATATCCCATGCTCATGGATTGGAAGAATCAATATCATGAAAGTGACCATATTGCTTAAATCGATCTACAGATTCAATTCAATTCCTATTAAAATATCAACACCATTTTTCATAGAATTAAAAAAAAATTTCTAAAATTCATATGGAACCAAAAGAGAGTCAGAATAGCCAAGGCAATCCTAGACATAAAGAACAAATCTGGAGGCACCCCATTATCTGACGTCAAATTATATGACAAGGCTATAGTAACGAAAACTGCATGGTAGTGGTATAAAAGCAGATACATAGATCAATGAAACAGAATAGAGAACCTAGAAGTAAAGCCAAACACTTCCAGCCAACTGACCTTTGACAAAGCATACAAAAATGTAAACTAGGGAAAGAGCACCCTATTCAATAAATGGTACTAGGAAAACTGGATAGCCACATGTAGAAGAATAAATCTCAATCCCTGTCTTTCACCATATACAAAATTCAGCTCAGGATAGATGAAAAGCTTAAATCTAAAACCTGGACCATAAGAACCCTAGAAGAAAATCTAGGAAAAACCCTTCTAGACACAGGTAAAGACTTCATGATCAAGAACCTCAAAGCAAATGCAACAAAAATAAAAATAAATAAATAGGACCTAATTAAGCTAAAACACTTTTGCACAGCAAATAATAATAATAATCAGAAAACCCACAGAATGGGGAAAAATATAATCTATACATGCGACAAAGGACTAATATTCATAATCTGCAAATAACTCAAGCAAATCAGCATGATAGAAACCATCCCATCAAAAAGTGGGCAAATGATATGAATAGGCATTTCTCAAAAGAAGTTATACAAATGGCCAACAAACATAGGAAAAAATGCTCAACATCACTAACCATCAGGGAAATGCAAATTAAAATCACAGTAAGATACTTCATACAATTCATTAATGTATCCAAAAACTACTTCTATCCCTACAGCTATCAAAATAATAAAATAAATTAATAAATGAGGAATGATGGTTTGGATCATAAAGGGCATGTTCATCTGTGGGACCAGCAAAGCGAAAAAAATAACATGAAGTCAATAATAAACAAGTTACAATTAGAAACTGCAACCTTATACCCAAATGCAAAAATGAGGGTTAGAGTAGTTACGCATACATTTTCCTTGCTTTATTATGATAATATACATATACATATTGATGAATCTTTCCATCTCTCTTTGCCTAATATTTAATATAAGGTGTATTGGTACATGTGAATCTTATAATCAACCTTTAATAATATCAGCCTCATCCACTTTAAGTAGCAAAATATCAAAAGGGGATTGTAATTGTACTGGAAGATCAATAAGCATTACTTCAAGATGAAAACAGTGACTTATAGGATTTGGGATCTTCCCTTCTTTGGAAAATAATGAATGTATCTTATACAAGGGATAGCTGCATTAGGTAGGTGGAAACATGTTGTTTCTGTTTCAGTTTGTCAGTTTAAATGTGATTGAAGGGTGTGTGTCAACACAGAGTGGCTATCAAGGCAATGAGACTCATTCTGAGTCTTCTTTTTCCTGTTTGTTTATCATAAGGGGTACTACTGACCTGTGAAATGGAAGAAAGTCACGCTCTGGAGATGAAGACAAAGTCATCGCATCTGATATTGTTTTCTGTCTACCTAGCAGGATAAAGCCCTACTTGCTCATGTCCTTTCCAAAGATGCGAATAAATGCAGCGCATCTAAGCCTTCTCCAGGACCTGAAGTCCAGCCTTCCAGCCAACAGCTATTTTCTGTGCTTCAACACTTGCCAGCACTTGGAACCACATATGCCTTGGCCAACCCAAGGGAGAATGGGGCTGCGGCTATGTGGAGTGAAAGCCCTCCGGTTTGTAGGTTTAATGGGACTTGTTACAAAAGAGTTTTCAGATAGCTGTATCCATTTAGGAAATTAAGTTCAGTGTGCTCTTCAGCTACCAGTGACGTGGTCCCTGATTCCTTATTTGCCTGTCTTTGGGGAGCACAGATTTGGTTAAACAGCTGGAAAAAAAGAAGGCAGGTACAATTAACAAGTAGCTGGCATATAGCAGGCAGCTGTGGTACAAAAATACAGTAAGATACAGACCAGTATTCTGTTTTCTCTCTTCATTTTCACCCTGTAATCCTCCTCATCAGATCCCATGGATGGGAGCTTTTATCACTTCAAGGAGTGCAAAATCAGAAATGAAAGGAAAAAATTAATGATTATAAAAGAAGCTAATAAAATAAAAATTAATAGTCCAGAAAAGATTTGAGGGGAGGTGGAATCTAGCAGAACCAATTTTTTCTTTGTCCTTCAAATACATAAAAGTCCTCTGAGATGGGATTAGAAGAAAATTTAAGGAAACAGTTTGATGCCGGCACATGTATGCATATTGGGGTAGAGGGTGGGGGCTGTGCCATCCTCTTCCTCAGGCCTAACATAAACAATAATAAAATAATGTGTGGATCTGAGAGTAAAGAGGACAAGTGCCCTGCTGCTGTCTTGTTTGCCTTGAAAGAGCAAATCTCAAGGAGTGCTTCCTTTTCCTCAGTGGTAGAATAAGGCCATGCTGCCTCAGGGCTTAGGCGTGGTCCAAGTGAGCCTCAGAGAGCCCACACCCTCACCTGGCCAATTAAACAGCTTAACACTTTTCTTGTGAGGCTATTTGGATACGGCATTGATTACTGAAAGATGGAAAGGGTTCCATGAAGTGGCCGATTGGGTGGCGTGGATGGTGAGCTGGCAGCCAGGTGGTGGGTGCTGCCTCCTTGTGGATTGCTGAGAGGGGAAATTAAATACTGAGAAGTGGGCAGGACTCCCCATTCATTTCCCACCACTGAATACAGCTGAGAATCAGCTTTGGGAAGAAATCCCTATAACTGAGTTTCAAACTTAAATGATGAAAAAATACTTTGAACGGTCTACTTACAAGTGACTCGATTAGAAGGAAATTCAAAACAGAAACCAAGTCCTTGTATAGGGAAACAAAATTAAATATCTGCACACCTAATATATCAGCAAATATATGGTGTGGTTATAATTGCATTCTGTTTCAATTATTCTAATGACCCTCCTTTTGTTTTAGTAAGAGATGGGAGAAAGTGCTATTTTTACTTTTAGCAAATGCAAACGTTATCTCAGCACTGGTGGGATTGAAGGGGGGTTGGCGTTAAGTCTCTTGAATAGAGTTTCTCAAAATACTAGCATAGCATGCAATTCTAATAAGTAATACAACTATTTTAAAAGAGGTTTTGTAATTGGGCTTTAAAAATTGTTTCATATATTTTAAAACACATATTACTATTCAACAGAGATTTTTTTACTTCACAATTGACTTACTTCTTCAATTTGTCGAATAATAAGCTGATAAAAATGCTAACAATCATACGGCTACTATATATTATCTATATATTAGTTAACTTTAAGACAAGAAAGTTACTTTCTGTAAAAAATACATATACATCATATATATTATTATTATCCTTACTATTCCCATTATCAATATTTTCATGATCTTCCTTCCCAGCTCAGGTGATTTGAAAGTACCTGAAAATACTTTCAAAGGCCCAGGTTGGCCTCAAACCTCTGGACTCAGGGAGTCCTCTTCCCTCAGCCTCCCAAGTAGCTGGAACTACAGGCACAGGCCATCAGGCCTGGCTTATGTGAATGCTTTCTTTCACATCAAGGTGAAAGAAAATAACTTTTTTATGAGAAAACATATGGAGAATTTAATAAAATAAAACAAAACTAGCATTTTCCTAAGGAATTTGTAGAGCAGAAGCTTCCCTTCAAATGCTGTTTTCACAAATGACTGAAAAGTAGTTGGTGTTCTTCAGCTTCTATTTTATCTTAAACAAAGTAAGACAAACGCTTTATCACATTATTTTCACTTGTTTTCTCACTGTAAGAACATTTTATTAGAGTTTCTTCTTCTGACGAATATGTGATTTTAGAATGGCTACGGAAGCCCAGAATCCCTCATTATTATTTGTCTGTAAACTGTTAACTAAAAAGAGTTTCTTGAAGTGAGCATCACACAGCAACCTCCTGGAGAGAGGAAAGTTTGCCCAGAAAGCAACCTGTGGTTTTTAGAAACCATGTCTGCACCTACAATGTAAATTCAACCTGTCATTCCAAAATTACAGTCCCTTGAGACCGTAATTTACAAGGAAAAATGTTTTACTTTAACTCACATTAAAACCTCCTTCTATGACAGAAAGATAATTATAATAATGAACAACATCCCATCTCTGCCCTTCAGTCGTTTCAGTAGAACATGTAAGCATATGCACTACACTAGCTCTTAATCAGTCTGCCTACAGATGAGGTTCTTTTCCATTTTTCAATCACTTAGAGACATAAATTGCACATAATACTTGGTACAGATGAAGAAGATAAGCTGTATTGGATCCTTTTTTAACCACAATGGAAGGTTACTTATAAACTGGTGGCTCATGAGGGAGAATAAATGATCTTTATTAAAATGAAGGGAATTGCATACTTCTAAATCTTAAATAATTCCAACATTGCAGAAAGCAATATAATCCCTTGGCAAATCTTGATAGATTATTTATGCTTTGGAATAGAGTCATCCACGTGTATGACCATCCTTGATTAATAATGAATGTATATTCTGGATGATCATAGCACAGTATTGTGTTACAATAGCCGGCACCAATCGTTTGGAATAGAAGCAGCAAATGTGGCTACTACTCTGTAATCAAAATAGAACAGCAAATAATGGCTCATCGGAGGAAAGTGTACAATATAATCGTGACTCTATATATTGGCCTTATATAATGAAACACAGAAAAAGCCAGTCTAGATTCTGCTGATTGGTTTTAAGGTAACCTTATTGTCATCCCCTTAAAGAGATGACCATGTTAGGTGGGTTTTAAAGGGGGCAAATGGACACAAGAAAATGAGGAATTTAACTCAACAAAATCAGGGTAATCATGAGTTGATATTTCGAACCTGTTCAGACTGCATTCCTCTCCTTTTTGTTCTCTTCAAGAATGCTGCCCAGGCTCTCTGACACCTTGCATCTTTTTATCAATGGTTATTGCAGAGGACATATTAAGCTGACCTCAGAGTTTGGGTTTGGATTTATCTTATCTTCTGTTCACCATAGACACTTCATATGTAATAGACAACATCATCTGTAATACCTCGTCTGACCTTCTCTGAAGGTTTTTTGTGGCTGAGGTATGTTCAGATAATCAGAGCTGGAATTCCCTGTATTTAATCTGACCATTCCCTGTATTTACTCTGCATGATCTCTACAACCTTAGTGTATCCCTATCTATGAATGTAGGTCACGTGCAGAGGAGTGCAGGCACCTACCCTGGTATTCCTTATGCAAGAACTCAGTTGCACCTTGATGTGAAAGAAAGCATTCACATAAGCCAGGCCTGATGGCCTGTGCCTGTAGTTCCAGCTACTTGGGAGGCTGAGGGAAGAGGACTCCCTGAGTCCAGAGGTTTGAGGCCAACCTGGGCCTACTGAAAAATTCTGTCTCTTAAAAGACAGAGAGAGAAATGGAGAGAGAGAGAGGTCACTTATGCATTGATAATATTAAAGGACCACAAGTTCTGTAGAAAGATGAGAAAAAAACACCACTGAACTTTAGGAAAATGTCGAATCTTTGAGTTCTGTCTTTCTATCTTCCCTCACAATGTCCCTGCAACTATTGTAAGTGGATTTTGTTATTGTGATGATGAAATAAAATGGAAGTAAAAGTAGATTGCGAACGTTGTTTCTATATGAACAAGGCTAAACAAATATTATCCATTACAAAATTTATTCCTTAGAGCTAATCATGAGATATGAAATGGCTTTATAATGGTTTTGTATCCCAAACCTCTAAAGTTAGAATAGTTTCTGCTTTTACCAACTTAACCTTCCAATTAGGTGGCATATCAGACTCGATTTGAGAAATCTTTATAAGGAAGTTGAATAAAAAATTTGTTGAGAAGTGAAAAATATAACTTTCTCTTTGATTCCCCAAATAAGTTTTGGAGATGCAATAGAAAGTAAGAAAAGAGCCCAGTGCAGGAGTCACTGAAGGCTTAGTCTCTCCCACAAGCCTTCATTTTCTCTCTGTGTTGTCTTCCATTCACAGGAGTCTTGAAGAGGATCTATGCTTTCCTCCGCACCTTCCTGACTCACTGAGTGTCTATATCCTCAGAAAAAATGTGTCTCAACCATTTGTTGCTCCCTCTGCACTTCTCTTCACACACTATTTCAGACAATAATAACGCTTTATAAATGCTTTTTGATGATAATGCTTTGTAAGTGGTACAATGGATTAGGAGTAAAGAGATATGACTTCTAATATCTTCCTCTGATTCATTTCTTTTGGAAATAGAATTTTCATGTATCAATTTTGTGTAAGAAGTGGGGGGTAAAACTTTATTTTAATGCAGTTGCATATGTGTGTGAGTGTGTGTGTACGTGTTTGTGCATGTTTAAAACGTGCATCACATTTTCAATGCCAAAATGTCCAAGCATTATTTACTTTAATGGTGTGATTTTAAGGGGACTGGTGTTACCTATAAAAACCAGATGTGGCCGGGCATGGTGGCTCACACCTGTAATCCCAGCACTTTGGGAGGCTGAGGCAGGTGGATCACGAGGTCAGGACATCGAGACCATCCTGGTGAACACTGTGAAACCCCATCTCTACTAAAAATGCAAAAAAAATTAGCCGGGTGTGGTGGCGGGCACCTGTAGTCCCAGCTACTTGGGAGACTGATGCAGGAGAATGCATGTGAACCTGGGAGGCGGAGCTTGTAGTGAGCCGAGACTGCGCCACTGCACTCCAGCCTGGGTGACAGAGCGAGACTCCATCTCAAACAAACAAACAAACAAAAGAAAAAACAGGTATTTTGTTGTTACCCAGATATTTGAATTTTTATCTTTTTTATTTCTTTTAAAGTTTTATTTTTTCACACATAGAAAGAGGTCCTATAATCCCCCAGATTTAAAATGTATCTTCTGTTAATAGAAATTTGCAAAGTATAGAAAAAACTGGCCTTACAACCAATTTTCAAATGAAGTTAAACTTAATTTTTCCATTCTTAAAAGAGAGCATGGTGTCTATGGATAAGTGAGGTTTGCTTGCAGCTTCAGACCCATGGTCTGTCTAGCCATTTTCCATGAAAGTGCAGTCTTGAGAGGATCAAGAAAGGCTGCCTGACTACTAGAGACATTGCCATGACAGAGGCAGTAACCTCTCTATGCCTCTGTTTCCTCCTCTGTACAATGAAGATAATGTTTACTTCCAAAATTTATTGTGAAGATGAGTTGAGCTAATACGGTAAGCAATCTTGCTTGACATTATCAAACATTCATTAACATTAAATGTAGATACCACACTCAACATTCCAGTTGTGTTCTGAACATTCTTCTTTTAGCAACCAATTTCAATACTTTCATCTGTGAATCCACATAAACCTTTTGGAATGGTATCTGTTTTCCCTAGTACCACTGGTAAAGGCATGAGTGCCTCAGTTTTACAACTCTCCATTATTTGTAGGACTTTCCAAAAACCCAGTATCTCCTCTTGTTCTTACTACTCTAGAATATGGCAAACTGCCTGCTTTGGCATTTCCTAAGTATCCATTCAGTGGACCTAGTGTTCTAGTCATTTCTTTGCCTGTCCTCAGATAAAAAGTTTCTTACAGATTGCTCACAGATTTTCCCTTTCTCATTCTTGTCTTGTGTCATTCCAACAACTATGAAATGCACCATCAGCAAATAGCATGTAATTCCATATATGAATGGACCATGACTTGGGGGAATTGATTTTAAGTTTTGTCAAAATGCAAAAAGATCTCCATGAGCAACTTTTGAAAAACATAGCAATGAAGACCCAGCTCTAACCTCAAGAGACTGGAATTTAATGGTACTCCTTTTTCTTACAAAATATCCAAAGGTCTTTCAGAACCACACAATAAATGTCTGGGAAGGCCAGTACATTAAAAAGCATAATAAGCGAGTTTCTTTCCTCTCCTTCCTTTACTGTACAGCTAAGGTGCTTTGTCAGTTGATTAAATCTCTAACGTCTGCTGCACTTAGTGCCACCCAGAGAGAACATTGTAAAAACCTTCCTAGAAATTTTCCAGACTTGAGACTGGCTTTATTTCTACGGTTTTCTCAAATGCACAGATCAAAGTTTTGGATTTTTTTTTTTCCTTTTTGAATACAAATCAGTAGAGTTTTTGACTATGAAAAAGCCATCTATGTCATATAAAGTAGCAACAAATCAAAGGATATGATGTCTGCAACCAGGTAATTGATGAGAAAATGGGTCCTTATGAACATTCGTCAGTGTACCGTACTACAGTTGCACTTTCCAATGTTTGTATCACATCATAGCCACAGTATCTGTTAGCCACTTATTTTATGTTTATGGAGTTTATATCTATGTAATATGTTTTGTAAAACATGGGAAAGCATTTCACTACATTTTAACTTGAGCACATTAGGGGGTAAGTATTAATGGGCAGAAACTCAAGTGAGTTGAGATTTTTTTGACCATTCACTCTTTTTTATTTAAAAACACTATAAAACTTATTTTAAAGGAATCCTGAATAGATATAGCCTCCAAAGAACTTCCACCATTGCAGAGGATATAGAACATCTATTGAAAGTAAGACACAAAATAAAAGATGTAAGTGCCAAAAGAAAGAGCTACCCAAATTGTAGGGAAATTCAGAGTAGGGAGAAATTATAGGAAACTTCACTGATAAGGAAATGCTGGAAGACTCAGTGAGGAGAGATGGAACCATGATGTGGATATGTGGAGTCAGATGAAGGACACTGAAAGCACCAGAATAGTGTAATCAAAGGTAAAGATAATCTGTCATTTTATTTGAGAAGAAAGCAGGCAGTAATGGTCACCACGTTGTTGGGGGTCTTGAATGTCAGAGGAAAAAGCTTAAACATAACTCTCTAGTCAGTGGAAAGCCATTGAAGACCTTTGATGAAAACATTGGTGTGAAAAGATTGATAATTAATCTAGTCATGCTGTTTAAAAAATATTGAATAAGCAATGGAGAAAAGGAGAACTTTAGGAGAAGTGAAGAAAGGAATGGTATCTTTGGTATTTTTTTTGTTGAGTATTTATGCTTCCTGCTTTGGTATTATCTCATTTACTATGTTACACTTAAAATATTCTTATTGCATGGGAAATTGAGGATCAGCACAGTTTTGTACATAAGGAAATTAAGGTTAAAAATTGAGAAGTAATTTGACAATGTGTGAAGCTTTGTGCTATGTTAGAAACAGCAAATTTCAAAGTCTTACAAAAGTATGTTCAGATCCTTGCTTTGCCTAGCTAACTAGCTTGGTGAAATTGTGGAATTTCTAAGAACATTAGTGACTTTCCAACCTGAAAAAAAGCTACCTTATGGGACTGATGTGGAGATTAAATGAGAGAACAGGAATGAAAGCCACTGATACAATTTAAATTTAACTTGTATCAGTGGCTTTAATTCATCAAATAATTACTTGTTCAAGTTCACACAACTAGAGTGGAGTCAGAAGTCAGACCTACATCTTTTGCTGTTAAACCAGGCTCCCTTTGTATTTCACCACTCTGTCTGGTGAAGGCCTAGAGGATCAGAAATGAGGATGTGGAGCTTGGCAGGGGTAGTTGCAAAGAGGAAGAGAGGAAAGACACAATTGATATTAGACAAATAGGATTGCAAGGAATTGACAAGTGACCCAATTAGTATTGGCAGCTGACCCAATTGGTGTTGGAATGTGCCTTTTGCATGGACTTTTGTAGAGACTATGTTCTAGAACGTGTAATGGACACATTGATGATGCCAAAACCGTGCTGGCATAATGTGATCACTGTGCATTCACATCAAATGTTCAATGATGGACACAGGCCAAGGGAGTTGTTAGGTTGTTTCTAGTTTAGTCTTCAGTGTTGCTTTTATGTAACTGAAAATTTATATCTTGTTTGTAACAAAATATAACTTTGAAAAAGGCATTTTTCAGATAATAGGGCGATTCCTTTCCTTCAGATTCTTCACTACTAGAAATCTGCAGAGTCTACTCTGCTCCATATGAAAGTCAGAAGAAGGAAAGTGAGTTTTCCCAAACAATATATTTGACACCTGACTACGTTAAAACCGGAATGAAAAACTGGTATTCAATATGAATAAAATAGAAAAATCGATAATACACTGGCTTGTGATGTCAAGGACAGCCACCCTCTTTCACCCCATTCTACCCACTTTTGAAGCACAAAACTGCTCATATTGCAGGAAATGATCTTTGTACATCAAATCCATAAATTGTTCAATCGCATTTTCTTTGCTTTTAGAGTCAAGTTGCAGCATATTATATGCGGTAATTTGGTGTACTTGGGAGAAATGTCAGCTTTCTCCACCTGTGTCCACTCCATTACACAAGCAATGCTGCTCTCACTGCACCAAGGAAAATAATTTATCACATTTCCCACCTCCAAGGTGGCTGGTGAAGGCTTCAGCTGTACTGTGAAGGTTGACAGGGGCCAGTAGGTCTAGGAGAAGGGGCAGGAAGGGCTAAGATCCTTCTCTCCTTCACATGGGTGCCTTCAAAGGGAGAAGCCAGCCCAGCTGTTAAGAGAGATTGTTTGCGGGCGGGGCGCGGTGTCTCACGCCTGTAATCCCAGCACGTGGAAAGGCCGAGGCAGGCGGATCACGAGGTCACAAGGTCACGAGGTCAGATCAAGACCATCTTGGCTAACACGATGAAACCCCATCTCTACTAAAGATACAAAAAATTAGCCGGGCGTGGTGGCGGGGGCCTGTAGTCCCAGCTACTCAGGAGGCTGAGGCAGGAGAATGGCGTGAACCCGGGAGGCGGAGTTTGCAGTGAGCCTAGATCGTGCCACTGCACTCCAGCCTGGGCCACAGAGCCAGACTCCGTCTCAAAACAAACAAAAAAAGAGCTTGTTTGTCTACTGCATATTTATACTCTAAGTTTATTCAGAAATAAAGAAAGACATAAGGAGGGAGGAAGAATGGAAAGGAAGAAAGAAAAGAAGGAAGGAGGAAGAAGGAAAGAGAGTAAAAAAAGAGGAAAGATAGAAGACAATCTGAAGGAAGGAGCAATCTGACTGCAAACTGGCATTCCACTGCAACCTTGACTAATGAAGTTGTCAATTTACTACTTAATTTACTACCCTGAGATCGATTTATCCATCTGTGAAATGGATAAATAAAATAGCTTTATTTAAGATTCCTCAAAGGATGTTTCGATGATGTTAACAATGACTGACATTTTGCATAGCATCCTTTCTTGAGAAAAACAAAGTGCCAATGACATATTCTTCATAGACTATAAATTATCCCAGGAATGTAGATACTATATCAACTTTTCTCATCATCATCCAAACTCTTCTTTCATGAGAGGACCTCTATTTGATGGCATTTTAAAATTAAATTTCCAGCTGGGCACGGTGGCTCATGCCTGTAATCCCAGCACTTTGGTAGGCCAAGGTGAGTGGATCACTTGAGGTCAGGAATTCGAGACCAGCCTGGTCAACATGGTGAAATCCCATCTCTACTAAAAATACAAAAATTAGTTGAGCGTGGTGATGCGTGCCTGTAATCCCAGGTACTTGGGAGGCTGAAGCAAGAGAATCACTTGAATCCAGGAGACAGAGGTTGCAGTGAGCTGAGATTGTACCACTGCACTCCAGCCTGGGCAACAGAGTGAGACTCCATCTCAAAAATAAAATAAAATAAAAAGAAAGTTAAATTTCCAAAGCAAAGAAAAAAGTCCATGTGATTATTTCTATTTTAATAACAGGGACACATTTAAATTATTTTCAAATATGAGACAAGTGAAAATTCCATTTAGTCTTGAAAAATTGGCAGTCTTTACAAATGTACCCAGCATCCCTACCCTTCCCAAGTGACGCAAAGAGAATGCCACAAATCTAATATCTCCCTTCCACAGGAAGAGTTTCTTTAAAAAATTGGTAAAAACAGTACGTTTAACTAACTCTACCTGCACTATTTTTAGTAGGCTCGTTTCTTATCAGTAGGCTGTTTTGTTTTCAGGTAGGACCAGAGATTTCAGAATATTTAATTTTCGTGTTTTCTTTATAATAGACTTATAATTTGCATTGCTTTGGTCTGACCAAATAACTCTGCATTGCAGAGTTATTTGCTTCTTAAGTATTGACTAGTATACTTTAAATTGCATGCTCTTGTAATAAGTTATATGACCCATGCTGTGTGTGCATGTTGCATGTGCATATGTGCTTTTAAAATCAAGGTCCCTTCATGTTTTGTTTCTACATGATGCCTCAATTAAATGGGATAAGTTGACTAAAACTATTGAAAATCAGAGATATTTTTAAACAAATAAGACATTGAAACTTGTAAGTGATTTACGTTTATAGATTATCCAGTGCAAACATGAACCTTTACGTAATTTTTCTGTTTTATAAGAAATAATTTCCACATTAGAAAGTCCCCTTTAAAAAAGACTTTCAAAATAGAAAAATCTAGAAATTTAGGCACTTAGCAAAATAGAGAAGTGCTTCCTGAAATTCAAAGAAAGAATTAGAAACATTTTCTTAGACTTTGTACACAGTACTGATTACCATGGTCATATCAATTCAAGGTTATTTAATGGTAAACAACATGAAAAATTGACACAATTCAATACAAAATTATAAACAATTCCAGAGATACTCTGGCACTCTTTAGTGAAGTCCTATTATAATCTGTTTGACTTTGTTTTAACCTTCTACAGAATAACTGTAAGCATCTGTGTACCTATGTCTGAGGGTAGCTTTTGATGACTGATCTTAACAAAAGATTATGAAATCTCCTAAATTCTGTGATTATAAAAATGCTCCTCAATTCTGTTTAGATATGAATGAGGAAAAGGTAAAGGGCCAGTGCTATCATAATCATGACATCATGGCAATAAGTTTTAACGTTAATTAATTTATTCATTTAATTAGTTCATCAATTTATTTATTAAATGTTGAGTACCTAGCAGGTAGTAAGTACCTTCTAAATACTAAATATTTAAATATTAATATGGCACTTTGCATAATCTTCAGAGGCTGGTCTAGTGGAAGTAAAGAATGTATGAAAAGTAACGTAGATGATAAATGCCAAAAGAGAGATCTATCTGTACAAGGAGCCATGCAAACACAAAGAATGAATGGAGTTTGGCATGGGAGGAAGAGAGAAGGGGAGGACATGGCAGGATTTCCAGAGGAGATGTCATTTAATCTGGACCTTCCTTTTTCTGTTTAATAAAAGAAGAATAAAGGGCACTTAAAGAGACAAGCTAATCTGAACAAAGTCATGGCGTACCAATTTTTAGGTACAGCAAATATTTTGATATGACCAGAATAGGTCAGATTAAGGAATATCAAGAAAAATAAGTTGGTTAGGGCTGGACTATGATGTGATACATTTTGTGCTGCACTGAGGAATATGTTTTTGCTCATATGGGCAATCAGAACCTATTAAGTATTTCAAACAGAAAATAAACATTGATGCATATGTATTTTAGAAAAGTAAAAAGAGTATATGTGTGGATTGAAAGTGAAAGACCTGGAAGCAGGAAATCTAGTCCAGAGAGACAAGTTCAGGTGGGTGATAGTGAGAGCCCAAGTTAGACACCATTGTGTTAATAGAAAGAAGGGGAAGTTGTAGGGATTTCTCGGTGATCAACTGAACATGGCTGGGAAGAAGAGAGGCAGCCATAGACAATTGTAGTTTCTAATATCATAGGGATACAAAGGTTTTCATAAGTAAAGCCTATCATTTTTGTCCAAGAAAGTTATACGAGTAACTGAAAGAAAAATTGACTACTAAATTTTTTTGGTATGAAAGTAATTCAAGAAAAGAAGACGTTATTTATATTTTCATTTTAACCCATATTTATTTGGCCAAAATCTCTTTTAAAACAACTGAAACACAAAAGTTCATCCTTCTTTAAAGAGTTCCAACTTTCAGAGTAATATAGAGGCTGAGTCTAGAATGGTGATGATGTTGTTGATATTGGAGACAGTCATTTTAATATTATGGTACCAGCTCAAATAAAAGGCCAAATATACTGCTAAGTATCAGAGTTTTGAAAGAATGAGTCTCTAAGATAATAAAATTAAAAATATAGCTGATAGCATACTATAAATTAAGAATTAGAAACTAGGAAGAATGAATGTGGTGAAACTCCACCATTACACTTTATAATGCACAAGATGGTGCATATTGGAGTGTTTGATGAATGCCATAATATGAGTAAACTTGAAAAAGTGTTTTTTAGGAACAAGGATCTCACTGTTACCTAGGCTAGAGTGCAGTGCTGTGATCATAGCTCACTACAGCCTCAAACTCAGGGGCACGAGCAATCCTCTAGCCTTAACCTCTTGAGTATCTGGAACTACAGGTGCATGCCTCTGTGCCAGTTAAGTTTTTAAATATTTTTAAAGATGGGGGTCTTGCCATAGTGCCTAGGCTGGTCTAGAATATCTGGTCTCAAGTGATCCTCCCATTTCAGCCTCCCAGAGCACAGAGATTACAGGTGTAATCACCATGCCTGGCCTGAGAAAACTCTAATTCAGAATTAAAACTTTATTCAATATTCTTAAAAATCCATACTCAGTAGAAATCTTATAAATGTTGTATCAATCCCCAAACTGGTACCTCTGGCCATGTTTCTATTTTCCTAACTCTTCAATTAGTACCATCTTTCTGTAAGCTCCATCTTATCCCAGTTTCTATCATGAGCCCATCATGGGTGAGGTATTATTACCATCTCAGCCTTTTTATCTCCATTCTGGGGAGGGTTAGCACAACCACAGTATTTAAGCCAGCGACATATGAGCCTGGGAGCCATCTCAGATTAGTCCCGTCAGCTGTAGACTAGATTCAGATTCAGAATCAAGTGCCTCAGCAATGATTACTGGTGTTGCTCCCAGAATTGCAACTCTTCCTGCTCTTTAAGGCTTATTCTCAGAAGTGAGCTTCTCATCTAGGTCCCTGTGTTCTTGTCATTCTCTCTTCTGGACTGCAGTGCTCATTCCCAGAGCATGGAGCTGTGTCCCTGAACTCTATTTGGTGCCTGGAACTCTAATTCCCTGTGTCTAGACACCTGGGCAATGACCAGCAGCTCTTGCCCCAAGATCACGTGGGCTCTGCCCATCTACTAGGACCCTTAACCCCCTACTAGGTGCCAAGTGCTTTTTTGAATTGTTCTCAATATGTTGGCACTCTCCCTTCTTCATGCCCTGCCACCCCAGGACTCCACATTGTTAACCTTCATGCCAGGTACAATCTTCATCCTTTGACTTGTTCCAGTTGATCAGGGATTTGCACCAGTCCTGGTCCTGATTCCCTTACCCTCCTTACTTTCCTTGGTTTGCTATGTGCAGACGTCATGCTTTATCCTATAGCCAAAAAGAAAATGAGCAAGTACAAAAGAAAGGAGAGAGAGTGAGAATGAGAGTGAGAGTGAGAGCGAGAGAGAGAGAGAGGAGAGAGAGAGGAGATGGCTTTTAATAAGTTTCAGCATATAATCTACTCTTCTTAATCCCACCCCACAGGACTAGGCCTGCAGTGACAGATTGCCAGGACACCCTCCTCTGACAAAATTGACCTTTTTTCATAGTCCAGGGTGCAGTGTAATTATGGGGCTGTGCATGGAGCTTTTGTGAGCCCGGCTGCCACTCTTATCAAATGTGACAGGAAGCTCTGGCCCCTCATCCATGGCAAGGTGAGGCATGTGGGCAGCAGTCGCTCCGTAGAAACGTACTGGGAAGCTACCTCCTGCTTATAATCCTGGTTTTGCTTTATGGGGAACAGGTCTTTTCCATTTTAATCTACTTACACTTCTTCGAATGTTATTCAGGCCCAGTAAGGAGAAACAGCAACATGGAAGTTGGTAGTGAGAATAGATGAAGCCCACTTATCTCTCAAATAAGGAGACAAGGACTTGATAGCTAAAAATTGATATACTTAGTTGGCAAAAAGATAGTACATGTAAGTCTTGATCTTCTCTTAAATATATAAAGATAAGTAGGAGTCCTTGGAGAACATTTTGCATTCTTCTTCCTTCTTCAATTAACAGATAAATATATGTGACCCATCTGCTAACAATGTTTTCCTGGGTTAATTCTTATCTCAATGTGAAAAATTGTAATTATCAACAAAGCTGAAGGTCCCATTCATTGTTTTTAAATTACTTTTTAATTATATAATAAAACATGAATATATTATCTGTGTAAAAATTAAAATATTATACCTAAGGCTAAAGTGCTATCTGATCATCTCTATCCCATTTACTTTTGAAACTGTAAATTTATTTTTTGAGGTTAAGTATGTTTCCTCTTTACAATTATTGCTTAGTGTATCCGTTTGGTATTTTACAAAAAATGTTTCTTAAGGACCTCTGGAAAGTTAAATATCCTTCAAGATTTTAAGTTTGCTATAGGTGACTCAATTTTGTTTGTTTTGTGATCCTGATAACTTGCTTATATGCAGCTCTGTGGGGAAAATGTCAGAAAGACAGAGGAAGAGGAGGTGACAGCCCACAGATGCATGTTGTATTTGGATTTCTCTCTAGAAGCAAATAAATTTGTGGAGGTAGTGCCTTTGCTAAGAAAATTACACAGAGCCATTCAGTTGACAAAAATCTCAAGTTGACTATTGTATTAGTTTTCTAGGACTGCCTTGACAAAATACCACAAACTGAGTGACTTAAAATAACAGAAATATAATCTACTGTCTGGAGGCTAGAAGCCAAAATCAAGGTGTTGGCAGGACTGTTCTCCCTCTGAAGCCTGGAGGCCAATCTTTTCTAGTCTCTTTCTAGCTTCCAGTGTTTATTGGTATCTTTGGTCTTCCTTGGCTTGTTGCATTACTCCAATCCCCCATCTTCATATGAGTCTCTTCCCCCGGTGTCTCTTCACATCGTTTTCTCTCTGGGCATGTTTGTGTCTGTGTCCAAATTTCCTCTTTTGACAAGGACATTAGTTATATTGAAATAGGGCCCATCCTAATGACCTCATCTTAGCTTGATCATACCTGCAACGACCTATTTTCAAATAAGGCCACATTCTGAAGTACTTGGAGTTAGGACTTCAGCATATCTTTTGGGAGTACACAATGCAACACGTAACAAGTAGGAAAACAAAAACAAATAAATCAGTTGGTTATAAAAATAAAGTACTTTTATCTAACAAGAGAACCTCAGAGAAAGCCGGCCTTTAATTAAATAATAAAGGATTCTTTTCCAAAGGAGGGAAGCAATTCTGTTAAATCTGCATGAAATTAATTACGATTTTTAACGGGATTCTGATCTCTTGAAATTCATATTAAGCATTAAGTGATTGATACCTCAAAAGATTTAATGTTATGGAAAATAGAAAACCATTAAACTACATTATACTATAAAATCCTTGTGAAGAGTTACTATTCCATTACTCGGGTAAGAGTAACTTGTGAAGAGCTCAAATAAGTCTTTGCTAAAATGAATGTTGGCATTTGTTTTCTTCTGAAAAACTAAACTTAAAGGATGATATATTTTTATTTCAGAAGTTTATAGTAAATTATTAAATACGTAATTTAGTCTGTGAATTGGTTTCTGAAAAATTTGTGTTTCAGCACAAACTTGACAACAAGGTGAATGCACTGATAGAAGCCTGACAGATGTGAATGATGGATTCTTTGCATTGTCAATAAGTCCATTCCATCTTCTAGAGATATGGCACAGTACTCAGGTGTAAATGGCTAACTTCCACATTACATTTGGGTGTTGAGTTTACTATGAAGAAATCCTGACTGGCACACCAGCATTTGTTCTGGGTCCCATCAGTTTCACAAGTTGTGTTTTTTGTTTGTTTGTTTGTTTTAGCAATGCTTTGTCTAGACTACCTTTCCAAGGAGCCTGGTCACTTTGAACACACTAACTGATACTATACTGGCCTCTAGTTTACAAAAAACAGATTGCAAATATGTTCTCTGTCCACAACATGTGGGGTTTTCACACTGCCAAACCCCATGCCTAAATACAGAACTAAGTCAATTCTATCCTACATGTCCTGTAGGGTATGTAGCTTTCGTTATGTCAAGTCATCCTTACTGGCCAAATCTGGAATTGTGTCCCACCTTTCTTAAATTCTTGCTCTCTTCTACCTCTTGTATTTATTTTTGGTTACCTGGCCCATGCCCTTAATCCTTCTTTTAAACCCTGAACACTCACTATATATTGAATCAGAGTATTTAAGGGTTAATTTGTCTTATACACCATTTCTGTGGGAAGATATCTGCTGCATTCCAAACAATTTATAGATAGGCTTAAAATTACAGTCTGTGACTATGTTTTAAATTTTTGAGACTTTGATTGGAAAGTCATTCAATGTGAACAAATGGATACATGATTATGTAAAGAAAGTATAATACGGCAACCAAAGAAACTTAAAGTTGGTCTATCAATGAACTCACTTTAATTGGATTTTGTTCTATAGTAATTGGAAATGAATAGCAAACATCTGATTAAAATGACTAAAAGTCTTTTACTTTGAAAAAAGAATTTGTGGCTGGGCGTGGTGACTCACGCCTGTAATCCCAGCACTTTGGGAGGCCGAGGTGGGAGGATCACCTGAGGTCAGGAGTTTGAGACCAGCCTGACCAACATGGAGAAACCCTGTCTCTTCTAAGAATACAAAATTAGCCGGGCGTCGTGGCACATGCCTGAGGCTGAGGCAGGAGAATTGCTTGAACCTGGGAGGTGGAGGTTTCGGTGAGCCGAGATTGAACCATTGTACTCCAGCCTGGGCAACAAGAGCAAAACTACGTCTCAAAAAAAAAAAAGAAAGAAAGAAAGAAAAGAAAAAAGAAAAAGAAAAAGAAAAAAGAATTTGTTCACCTAATCTTTCAGAAAAAAAAAGAGAACCAAACGTAAAGGAGGCTATTCTGATGTGTCTCTGAAGATTCCTGACTGCCCTTTCCCTTTCCAATTTTTTTTTTTCTTTAAGCTAGGATACCACCTACAATATTTCACTTAAGTGAGGCCTTCCTGGAAAGAGAAAGAGGGGCAAAAATCGTGGCTTGCAGATATCTTCTTCCAGCTAAGTGGAGAAGATAAATGGTGGGAGATTCTGAGGAACAGTTATTTTGATGTCCAAAGGCAAGATCTTGAATATTTGGCCGAAAGCAACCCACTTGCATACTCCCACTTTTCCTCCCCAGGGAACTCCCATTTCCTGAAATATTAGCAATAGATTCCTTTTGTTCACCAGCACCCTCAGGAATCATTCTCATAGTATATGTTAATTTACTTATCTTGGTTTCTTGAGTTAGATACAATGCTCTGGAATTTTGGTGATAGGTGGGGTGCCAAGTCGGGAAAGGATTAAGTATGAGTAAAAAATAGTTTTTGAACACTGACCATTTTAGAAGCCATCAGAGTAGGTTGGGGTCCTCAGTAGCAAAAGCTGAAGGCATCCCAGTGGGCCATATGGGGTACTGGGTCCAAGAGAGGGAGCGAAACCCAGTCGAAGCATCTTGCTGTCCTATCTGGTCTGCACCTTCTCAAGTGAGAATTCAGTGCAATTGCCCTTTGAGGAGAAGCAGATGAAGGTGTATCCAGTCAGAGAAAGGGAGTTTCTTGCCCTTTCCTTCACAGCAGGACTAGAAGAGCCATTCTCATGCCCATGCCTTCCAGATCTATTTCTTGATTTCCAGTATCTCTTACTAGACTCCCCTGTGACTCTGACATTACTTTCTCTTGAAGGAACAGAATAGGGGAGTATTTTGCCAGAAATGACTTTTGGGTGCTGAAAGAGTGAAGATAGGATTCTTCCTCTTCCAGAGCCCTACGAGCTGCTTGTATCTTTTGTGGATGATGGTACAGGTTGCCAAGTTTAGTCAATTACAGAGATAAACAGAGAAATAAGAAAGGAAGTGGGGAGCAGGGGGGTGTTGGCTAAAAAACTACTTATTGAGCCTATTGAGTGCTATGCTCGCCACCTGGGTAATAGAATCATCAGTATCCCAAACCTCAGCATCAAGCCATATACACGTATAACAACTGTGCATATGTACTGGCTGAGTCCAAATTAAAAAAAAAAAAAGATTTTTAAAAGAAAATAATATAATTTAAGTAATTTTTCTTAAAAGGAAAGAAAAGTTAAACCTGCCTCATCAGAACTTTAGGCATGCAAGTAAAAAATTTAAAAGATATTTTAAAGTCTACAAATCTAATTTTGAGCCGCCGTCTCCCTAAGTTGGTGGAAAGTTCAATTTGGAGTTCTGTAGTCCCTGGATTCTCATGAAGGGCCAACCCTTTAAGGAGCGCCTATTGGGCACTGATATGCTCTCCACTGGTGTTATCACCAAGATAACTTCTGTATCAGCCTGCATTTTCTTTTCATGTCTCGTATTCCAATGCTTCTCGATTATGCTTGGGGCATAAAAATTTTAGTTCAATAAATAATTTTTCCATATTGTTAAAAATGTTTTTAGGTGTTAGGTCTTTGGGGAGTGCTGCCAGATAAATATTAAAGACTCTGTAGTATTCACAATATTATCTTAAGCTCTTTCCATAGATTAAAACATAGATGATTGGAAAAGCAAATTCACTACATATGGTTTTTAGTTTCTCAGTAAATTTACTGTAAGTCTTTTTGAATGGACGTGGTCACAAATTTAGTTGTTCTTACATTTGATTGTAGTCTCTGGATTACTGGAGAATGTTTAATATTTCCTTATCCTCCGATCAATAAAGCCTAATAAGTGTGATATTATGTTGAAATAACCTGCTATGGGCACTGGAGAAAGGAAACCATAGCTCTGATCCCAGAACTCTGTACAAACTGCACCAGACCACCCCCAACCCATGTGTCATAAGGGATAGTAATGACCCTTATAATTGAAGATCTTGATGTTGGACCTGTAACTGACCCCTGTGAAATTGTATTTAAAATGCTGTATTTATTTGCATTTCTTTGGGGAATTCGTCGATAGCTTTTCTTAATATCTCAAAACTCTCATAAAAGCCCTATATAATTGCAACATTCTTCCAAGGGTTCCCCATGCTTAGTGGATTATCATGCCTGATTATGTTACTCAGCACTCTTAAGTGTTAATTTATTCTCAGACAATGATCCTTATAAGACTGATGATTAAGTTGGATGAAGCAGCATTTTGCTAGCAGAATCTAGAGGTCCAAAAATATGCTTGCAGTTCTTGCAGTTACTGACATAAATTCTTTTGGATTCTGAGGTGATTTAGTGTTTTTGTCTAGAAAACAAGAATCACATATTGTTCGTCTTTCTAAGTCATAGAAAATAATTGTGATGCATAACAATATTAACATTCTATGAAAGAAACATATGACTGCAAAGTATTTCTATTACCAAGGACTCAGAGTCGCACCTCTGTTATTTTGCTTTTATGCCAAGGAGAACAAGGTCATTAAATGCAGTCCAGATCCACATATTGCATTCCCACTGGCTCAAGAGGATGCTGCCTGCAAAGAATGTAGAACAATTTAGTAAAACTGTTAAGAGCTACCTGAAAAAGAATTTTAAAATGCAGAGGGTAATTTGACAAAATTGAAATCTTTTATAATAGCACTGCAAAGATTAAAATAATTATAGCACAAGATAATTCTGTCACACTTTATCATTCTGTTCTTAACATCTGGAGATGTTGTGAGGTACATTTGGCATTCTACTATAATTTCTACCAGCATGTGCTATTATTTCTTTCCATCAACCCTGCAAGGCAAAGCTCACCCAAGTGCATTAAGTCTTTCTCTGGCACATGATTTCTTTCAGTTATTTTAGAGCAGGAAAGTTAATGGTACTCTAGCACTCTCCTGTGACCAACTGAGCATAACACCTCCAGGCACTCTATGCCTTCTTTTCGCAAGTAAGCTTAATGACATCAATTTGGCACAACAATCTAAAATTCTTTATAATCTGTCTCTCTCCTCTTTACTCATGCTTGCATAGGTATATACACCCACATCTGACTGATTTATAAAATGTTTTCTAGTTGAAAGCAAAATATTTTCCTTTCATATGACACTGGAATGATAATTACTGCACGGTTGGTCATTCAACCAATAATTCTATAGGGAAATACTGCAATGAATGAACAAATTCCTTCTAAGACTTTAAATCAAAATATCTTCAATGAATATGAGTATGTGTCATAGTAAAGTTGTTATTGAATTGCACATGTACATTTAAGATATTTGCTATAATGTGACTGGTCTATTTTCAAATAACAACAAAACCAAGATACAGAAAATGATGATTCATTATTCTGCAAAGTTCTAGAGTGCTGAAATGTGCAGCCTTAGATTTTAAAAAGCAATATTCTCAGGCATTCTGTAAATACTCAGTGAGCTGAAACTGGGCCGAGTTTCTTCCACACTTCCAATAGTCTGTTATCTTACTCAGATTTTATACTGCAAAAAAAAGGGACTCTGCTACTGTGGAAAACAGCTTGGAGATTTCTCAAAGAACTTAAAATGATAACTATCATTTGACCCAGTAATCCTATTACTGGGTGTATATCCAAAAGAAAACAAATTGTTCTACCAAAAAAACACATACATTCACATGTTCATCACAGCACTATTCACAATAGCAAGGACATGGAATCAACCTAGTTGCCCATCAATGGTGGATTGGATAAAGAAAGGGTGGTACACATGCACCATGGAATACTACACAGCCATAAAAATGAATGAAATCATGTCCTCTGAAGCAACATGGAAAGAGTCGAAGGCCATTATCCTAAGTGAATTAACACAGAAACAGAAAATCACATACTACATGTTCTCACCTATAAATGAAACCTAATCTTAGGTACTCATGGACATAAAGAGAACAATAGAAACAGGAGCTACTAGAAAAAGGAAGGAGGAATGGGGCTAGGGTTGAAAAACTCACTATTGGGTCACAGGATCATTTGTACCCCAAAGCTCAGCATCACACAATTACCCAGCTAACAAATCTGCACATGTACCCTCTGAATCTAAAATAAAAATTGGAAAAAAAATGTGGCTTTACAAAAGTACACCTAGATAGGAAGAGTAAGTTCTAGCATTGTATAGCACTACATGGTGACTATAATTAACAAAAATTCATTGTATATTTTCAAATAGTTAGAAGAATAGATTTCAAACACTCCCAACACAAGGAAACAATACATGCTTAAGGTGATGAATATACTAATTACCCTGATTTGAGATCATTACATATTGTATACATGTGTCAAAATAGCACACTGCACCCTGTAAATATGTATAATTATGTGTCAATTGAAAATAATAAAAGCCAAAAAAAAAAGTAAGCCAAAAGTGGCTTTAGGTTAGTTAACATTTCATCAACTTTTCTATATTAACAAATCTAAAAATGTAAAATAAAAAATACATACATTTAGTCATCAAATTACTCTGTCTCTTGTTTCTTTGGGTAGGAATAGGAATGCCAAAAACAGAAAAAAATTGATAAGTTTTCTTTTTATTATTTGGTTCCCTATAGAAATGAATAATTTAAATAATTATTATGGTACTATACTTATTAAATGAGCCTGCTGACTCATTTCTTGATGAAATGATCAGTATTTGTAGAAAGAAGACAGAAGCTGCTTCTTTTCCATTTCATCCATACCTCTCAGCTCAATCTTTCATTATTTCATGCCAGAGACAACTGCTCTAGCTTTTAGGATATCATTCTTCACCTCTCCCCTCTCTAATTTCTCCATTACTACATTATTCCCATTGTGTCACTTAGCAACAAAACACCTGCAATAATAATACCTTCCATGACCTAAAAGATGGAAACGTAACTGTTTTCAGCATTGTAAATGTACAGCTAACTTTTCAACACTGTCTACCATGGCCATCTTCCTTAAATCCATGAGAATTAAATGTCTGCCCAATTCCACATTCATTCCTGATTTGTGCAATATTACTCATAAACATCTCACCTAGAATGCCTTCTCTCTGCTTATCTCATTTTAGCTATTTCTTATCCTCCTTCCTCTGACTGATCAGATTCTCTCTTCCTAACAAAATCTTCCCTCAAAGTTCAATCCAAAGTGATTTTTTCCACAGTGAATTTCATTGGTCTGTTTTCCTCTTTATGTATTCCATCATATTCTGTATTATGATATTTAAGAGAATAGAGAATTTCATTCACCTGAATTTCAGAAGAGCTGTTCTTCTTACAATAAGTGATCACACCAGGGAAGTGAAAGTACATCTCTGTGGACTCTATTGGTGTGGAAGGGTGAGAAACTGTGAGTGTGAGGAGCAGAAGACAAGAGGCGGAGGAGGAGTGGAGTGATATGGTTTGGCTGTGTCCCCACCCAAATCTCATCTTGAATTGTAGCTCCCATAATCCCCATGCGTTGTGGGAAGGACCCAATGGATGATAATTGAATCATGGGGGCAGTTTTCCCCTTACTGTTATGGTATTTAATAAGTCTCATGAATTCTGACGGTTTCTATAAGGGGAAACCCCTCTTGCTTGATTCTCTTTCTCTTTTTGCCTGCTGCCATGGAAGACATGCCTTTCACCTTTTGCCATGATTGTCAGGACTCCCCAGCCACATGGAAAGAGCCACTATACCTCTATCTCTTTATATATTACCTAGTCTCTGATATGTCTTTATCAGCAGCGTAAAAATGGATTAATACAGAGGGGATGGAGGGAAATGTGGTGATGAGGGGACTTTGGGGATAGAGAGAAGAGCTGTCATGAAAGCAAAGTACTAGAGAGAATTAAACTATCAGAAGATATTTAGAAAATTGTGTTGAGAAAGGTAGTATGTTATCTAATCTTCCATGCTATTTCTAGAAGAAAGACTACTAGAAGAGTGTTATTTTTCAAGGTTATCAAAATGAAATATGAGGCTTTTCGAATACACTGAGGCTAGACACAAAAAGATGTAGGTTTATAAATAAGGCGTAAGATTTATTAATAACTTTTAAATTTTTTATTTGAAGGAATATTTAAATCTTTTTATGAATTTATGATGTCATTCTTATTTACACTCTTGAGAGGAGAAAATGTATTTTTTTGGATCTTAGAATATGTAGTCTACAGAATAGGACTAATAATGTAAGTTTTTCTCTAGTGCTTCTGTAGAGTCCGGAAAACTTTTTTGAATAAAAGGTTTCTCAATGTCAGTTACTTTAGAAATAGAGTTTTGTTATGCAGATTTTAAAACTATACTTAGTGACTCAAGGAGATGTCAACCTACCACTTTTGACTCAAGGAGATGTCGACTTACTTTTTTTTTTTTTTTTTTTTTTTTTTTTGAGACAGAGTCATGCTCTGTTGCCCGGGCTGGAGTGCAGAGGCCCGATTTCGGCTCACTGCAACATCCATCTCCCAGGTTCAAGTAATTCCCCTGCCTCAACCTCCCAAGTAACTGGGATTACAGGCGCACACCACTATGCCCAGCTAATTTTTGTATTTTTAGTAGAGACAGGGTTTCATCATGTTGATGCTGGTCAGGCTGGTCTCGAACTCCTGACCTCATGATCCACCCACCTTGGCCTCTCCAAGTGCTGGGATTACAGGCGTGAGCCACCGTGCCCGGCCTCAACCTACCACTTTTGTGTGTGTGTGTGTGTGTGTGTGTGTGTGTGTGTGTGTGTTTTCCTGGCATTAAAAGCTTAAGGGACAAGTTTGTTAAAATATTCAAAAAAGAATTAGGAAGCATATAATCTGCTCCTTTAAAAGAAGAGTAAGAATAAAGAGAGGCAGTAGCTGATAACATCAATTCTGAGTTCCTTATGACATTTTTATTTTAATCCCCTTATTCAAATACCAATGCTGCTGGAGTCTATTCTGAACTCATTGTGCCTAAGATGAAAGAACTTTCCCCAAAAATGCAACTAGAGCATCAAAATCCATTTTTATGCCTGAAAGCCAGACGGTGGAGTACAGTGGATAGTTTCCTATGGTGGGTAATTTTGTGTAAGAAAAATAAAAATTTTTCCATCTTCTTTTGTTTATGAAACAGTGAGTCATGGTCTAGGAGACTGAGGAACAGAAAGAAGTGGGAAGAACCAGAATCTATTCCTGGACCTGCCCTTGATTCATGGAGTATATTTGGACAAATCTCTGAATACTTCTCTGTTTTAGCATCGTTAGAACATTGATTTATTAATTCACTCATTCATGCATGCAACATTAGTGAGTAAATGTAAGGTGCCCACATATGAAGATGAAAAGCCATAGTTCCTGAAACACACAGTCTGGGAAGAGTCAGATATGTAAACAAGCCATTACAATTCCTTTTGACAGGAATATAATACATGTACTCAAGGTACCGTGGTGGGACAAACCAGTATGTTGACTGTTGACTAGGACATGCTAGGGTAGAGTTCAGAGAAAAAGAAACACCTAGGTGTGCCTTGAAAGGTAGGTTAAAGTTTATTAGAAGGGGTTGGAAAAAGAGGATTCCAAGTACAGGGAACAATATGTGCAAATACATGGAAACATGAGAGAACATTGCAGGGGGTACTGTAAATAGTTTAATATGAAAGCATAAGGGGGGTGGGTGGGAGGCAATGGAGGACGAAAACAGTGCCAAATATTGGAGGACCTTATATGCTATGCAAAGAGTTTGGCTGAATGTTTTAATCAGGATAGTAATATAATCTTATTTCTATTTTTCAGGAAGATTGCTGGTCATATGACAGCTAGATGGCAAGGTGCAGCTAGAGTTAGCCAAGCCATTTAGAAGTAAATTGCAATAATCCAGGCAGATGATGATATGACCCTGCACCAGAACAATGGGAATGAAGAGGCTGAAGCAGATATTAATGATGTAAAGGAAGTAAAATGTAAAGGAAACCTGTAGAACCATTAGAAATGGAAGGAACAAGGGGAATCTACGGGAATACCTCCCAGATTTCTTGCTCAGTTGACAGGTTACTCACTTATGTCATTAATTTATTACTAGGAGAAAGATAATGAATAATATTTATGTGTGTTGAACTTTAGGTGGTAAGCAAAAAAAAAATCTTGGGAAATTTCATTTTTGTTTCTCAATGAAATTTTCTCATTTTAAAATTATACTTTAAGTTCCGGGGTACATGTGCAGAACATGCAGGTTTGTTACATAGGTATACACATGCCATGGTGATTTGCTGCACCCATCAACCCATCATCTACATTAGGTATTTCTCGTGATGCTATCCCTCTCTCCTAGCCTCCAACTCCACAACAGGCCCTGGTTTGTGGTTTGTGATGTTCCCCTCTCTGTGTCCATGCGTTCTCATTGTTCAACTCCCACTTATAACTGAGAACATGTGGTGTTTGCTTTTCTGTTCTTGTGTTAGTTTGCTGAGAATGATGATATTTTCTAAAGATTAATCAGTACCTTTTTTAGAGTCTGGAGTGAGTCCAGTGAATTTTATAGTTACACACTTTTCTCTCACAGAAGGTTTGCCAATGGTCTCTTTCTAAAACTTCCTTTCTGTTCACTTTTTTCCCTTTAATTTTGGTCTTACAGAAGATGACTGTGTGGCAATACAGAATTATTACTGAAAAATTTGGAGGATGACACCTACAAATAACCTCATAAGAAACCACTCTAGACTTTCACACTGTCGTTAATTGTTAATTTTTTAAAAAGGAGTTTCTTTTGATTGTTGTTGCTATACTAAGAGGAAAATGTCAGCAGTATTTGCCCATAGTTACACAAATTCTTCTAAATGAATGAGTTTATCATGTTCAAAATGAGATGACGTATGATACTGACTTAGGTTTTTCATAATTAAAAATAGTTAATCCTGGTCAAAGGCTATTATTTTTGTCCAAAGTAGAAAAGAAGAAAGGGAGGAGACAGGGAAAGCTAAATAGTGAAAGAGATAAATACCAAAAACTTCCCTAAACTATCTATTAAAAATGAATGAGAGGTTTATATTCTAATATTATTATTATTTTCTGGGTATTTTTGTATTTCTTGCTTACCCTCTGGAAAAAGAGTTCTGATTTAACATTTTCTCTTTCAAAACATCTTTTGTCAGTAATCAAGCTGACTTGAGTTGATTGCTCCAAATAAAGTATTTCTGTCAATTTGGAATTAGTTGTAAAAAGGCATGAGATGCCATGAAACAATTCCATCCTTTAATATGACTACAAGAAAGAAAGCAAATCATGGCTAATTCAATCCATAATGAGTTGTCCACATTTCCTAAAGGGCATTACATTTATACACTCCAGTGTGTTACATATACTAAACTTTCAAAAATACCCATCAGAAATAGTTGTGCTTTTAGTCAAAAATTAAGCTAAAAATAAATATCCATTTTAAGAATAGCCAAACAAAATATCTCTTTATATTTTCCAATTCCACATTCTTAAAGCATCAGCTTTCCTCTTTCCTTTTTCTGCAGCATTACATCAGTTTTTTTTAAAAGGTTTTAATATTTTTATTTCAATAATTTTGGGGTTTAGAATGGTTTTGGGTTTCTTTTAATTATTATTATTATTATACTAAGTTCTAGGGTACAAGTGCACAACGTGAAGGTTTGTTACTTATGTATACATGTGCCATGTTGGTGTGCTGTACCCATTAACTTGTCATTTACATTAGGTATATCTCCCAGTGCTATCCCTCCCCCCTTCCCCCACCCCACAACAGGCCTCGGTGTGTGATGTTCCCCTTCCTGTGTCCAAATGTTCTCATTGTTCAATTCCCATCTATGAGTGATAACATGTGGTGGTTGGTTTTTGTCCTTGTGATACTTTGCAGATAATGATGGTTTCCAGCTTCATCCATGTCCCTACAAAGGACATGAACTCATCCTTTTTTATGGCTGCATAGTATTCCATGGTGTATATGTGCCACATTTTCTTAATCCAGTCTATCATTGATGGACATTTGGGTTGGTTCCAAGCCTTTGCTATTGTGACTAGTGCCGCAGTAAACATACGTGTGCATGTGTCTTTATAGCAGCATGATTTATAATCCTTTGGGTATATACCCAGTAATGGGATGGCTGGGTCAGACGGTATTTCTAGTTCTAGATCCTTGAGGAATCACCACACTGTCTTCCACAATGGTAGAACCAGTTTACAGTCCCACCAACAGTGTAAAGGTGTTCCTATTTCTCCACATCCTCTCTAGCACCTGTTGTTTCCTGACTTTTTAGTGATTGCCATTCCAAGTGGTGTGAGATGGTATCTCATTGTGGTTTTGATTTGCATTTCTCTGATGGCCAGTGATGATGAGCATTTTTTCCTGTGTCTGTTGGCTGCATAAATGTCTTCTTTTGAGAAGTGTCTGTTCATATCCTTTGCCCACTTTTTGATGGGTTTTTTTTTTTTTTTTTTTGTAAATTTGTTTGAGTTCTTTGTAGATTCTGGATATTAGTCCTTTGTCAGATGAGTATATTGCAATAATTTTCTCTCATTCTCTAGGTTACCTGTTCACTCTGATGGTAGTTTGTTTTGCTGTGCAGAAGTTCTTTAGTTTAATTGATCCCATTTGTCAATTTTGGCTTTTGTTGTCATTGCTTTTGGTGTTTTAGACATGAAGTCTTTGCCCATGCCTATGTCCTGAATGCTGTTGCCTAGGTTTTCTTCTTGGGGTTTTTATGGTTTTAGGTCTTACATTTAAGTCTTTAATCCATCTTGAGTTAATTTTTGTATAAGCTATAAGGAAGGGATCTAGTTTCAGCTTTCTGCATATGACTAGCCAGTTTTCCCAACACCATTTATTAAATAACGAATCCTTTCCCCATTTCTTGTTTTTGTCAGGTTTGTCAAAGATCAGATGGTTGTAGACATGCGGTGTTATTTCTGAGGCCTGTGTTCTGTTTCATTGGTCTATATATCTGTTTTGGCACCAGTATCATGCTGTTTTGGTTACTGTAGCCTTTTAGTGAGAGGTGACAACGTGCTGGCATCCCTCGCTCTCTCTCAGCCTCAGCGTCTGCCCTGGCCATGCTTGAGGAGCCCTTCAGCCCGCCTCAGCACTGTGGAGCCCCTCTCTGGGCTAGCCAAGTCTGGAGCCGGCTCCCTCTGCTTATGAGGAGGTGTGGAGGGAGAGGCAGGAGCGGGAACCGGGGCTGCGTACGGTGCTCAGGAGCCAGCATGAGTTCCGAGTGGGGGCATGCTCAGCCGGCCCTGCACTCAGAACCTGGCCGGCACTGCCAGACCCGGGCAGTGAGGCGCTTAGAACCCCAGCCAGCAGCTGCAGAGGGTGCACCTGGTCCCCCAGCACTGCTGGCCTGACCACGCTGTGCTCGAATTCTCTCCAGGCCTCAGCCACCTCCCCACTGGGCCGGGCTCCCTCCAGCCCGACTTGCCTGAGCCCACCTTGCCTGAACCCTGCCCCTAGTGGGCTCCCAGGCTACCAGAGCCTCCCCGATGGGCGCCTCCCCCTGCTCCACGGTTCCATGGACTGCCCAAGGGCTGAGGAGTGCAGGTGCCCCACGTGTGACTGGCTGGCAGCTCCCCCAGCAGCCCCGATGCGGGATCCACTAGGCAAAGCCAGCTGGGCTCCTGAGTAGGGTGGGGACTTGGAGAACTTTTTTGTCTAGCTAGAGGTTTGTAAATGCACCACTCAGCACCCTGTGTCTAGCTCAAGGTTTGTGAGTGCACCAATGTGTGCTCTGTGTCTAGCTAATCTAGTAGGAACTTGGAGAACTTTTGTGTCTAGCTAAAGGATTGTAAACACACCAATCAGCACTCTGTGTCCAGCTAATCTGGTGGGTACTTGGAGAACTTTTATGTCTAGCTAAAGGATTGTAAATACACCAATCAGCACTCTGTGTCTAGCTCAGGGATTGTAAAGACACCAATCAGCACTGTGTCAAAACAGACCAATCAGCTCTCTGTAAAATGAACCAATCAGCAGGATGTGGGTGGGGCCAGATGAGGGAATAAAAACAGGCTGCCGTGCCAGCAGTGGCAACCGGGGTCCAGATCTACACAGTGGAAGCTTTGTTCTTTGGCTCTTTACAATGAATCTTGCTGCTGCTCACTCTTTGGGTCCATGCTGCCTTTATGAGCTATAACACTCACTGCGAAGGTCTGCAGCTTCATTCTTGAAGCCAGAAAGACCACCAACCCACCAGGAAGAACAAACAACTCCAGACTCACCACCTTTAAGAGCTGTAACACTCACTAGGAAGGTCTGCAGCTTCTCTCCTGAAGTCAGCAAGACCACGAACCCACCAGAAGGAAGAAACTGCAGACACATCTGAACATCTGAAGGAACAAACTCCAGACACACCATCTTTAAGAACTGTAACACTCACTGCGATGGTCTGCAGCTTCATTCTTGAAGTCAGCAAGACCAGGAACCTACCAATTCCAGACACAGCGGTATAGATTGAAGTCAAGTGTGATGCCTCCAGCTTTGTTCTTCTTTCCCAGGATTGTCTTGGCTATGTGGGCTCTTTTTTGGTTCCATATGAAGTTTAAAGTAGTTTTTTCCATTTCTGTGAAGAAAGTCAGTGGTAGCTGAATGGGGATAGCATCGAATCTATAAATTACTTTGGACAGTATGGTCATTTTCATTGATTCTTCAATACTCTTGCATTTGTTTGTGTCCTCTTTTATTTCCTTGAGTAGTGGTTTGTAGTTCTCTGTGAAGAGGTGCTTCACATCCCTTTAAGGTGGATTCCTAGGTATTTTATTCTCTTTGTAGCAATTGTGAATGGGAGTTTATTCATAATTTGGCCCTCTGTTTGTCTGTAATTGGTGTATAGGAATGTTTGTGATTTTTGTACATTGATTTTGTATCCTGAGACTTTGCTGAAGTTGCTTATCAGCTTGAGGAGATTTTGGACTGAGATGATGGGGTTTCCTAAATATACAATCATGTCATCTGCAAACAGAGACAATTTGACTTCCTCTTTTCCTAATTGAATACCCCTTATTTCTTTCTATTGCCTGATTGCCCTGGGCAGAACTTCCAATACTATGTTGAATAGGAGTGGTGAGAGAGGGCATTCTTGTCTTGTGCCAGTTTTCAAAGGGAATGCTTCCAGTTTTTGCCCACTCAGTATGATATTGGCTGTGGGTTTGTCATAAATAGGTCTTACTATTTTGAGACATGTCCCATCAATACTGAATTTATTGAGAGTTTTTAGCATGAAGGGCTGTTGAATTTTGTCAGAGGCCTTTTCTGCATCTATTGAGATAATCATGTGGTTTTTGTCTTTGGTTCTGTTTATATGTTGGATTACATTTATTGATTTGCATATGTTGAACCAGCCTTGCATACCAGGGATGAAGCCCACTTGATCATGGTGGATAAGCTTTTTGATATGCTGCTGGATTCAGTTTGCCAGTATTTTATTGAGGATTTTTGCATCAATGTTCATCACGGATATTGGTCTAAAATTCTCTTATTTTGTTGTGCTTCTGCCAGGCTTTTGTATCAGGGTGATGCTGGTCTCATAAAATGAGTCAGGGAGGATTCCGTCTTTTTCCATTGATTGGAATAGTTTCAGAAGAAATGGTACCAGCTCCTCCTTGTACCTCTGGTAGAATTCAGCTGTGAATCTATCTGGTCCTGGAATTATTTTGGTTGGTAGGCTATTGATTATTGCCTCAATTTCAGAGCCTGTTATTGGTCTATTCAGGAATTCGACTTCTTCCTGGTTTAGTCTTGGGAGGGTGTATGTGTCCAGGAATTTATCCATTTCTTCAAGATTTTCTAGTTTATTTGCATAGAGGTGTTTATATTGTTCTCTGATGGTAGTTTGTATTTCTGTGGGATTGGTGATTATGTCCCCTTTATCACTTTTAATTGTGTCTATTTGATTCTCCTCTCTTTCTTCTTTATTAGTCTTGCTAGTGATCTATCAATTTTGTTGATCTTTTCAAAAAACCAGCTCCTGGATTCATTGATTTTTTTTGAAGGGTTTTTTGTGTCTCTATCTTCTTCAGTTCTGTTCTTATCTTAGTTATTTCTTGCCTTCTGCTAGCTTTTGAATATGTTTGCTGTTGCTTCTCTAGTTCTTTTAATTGTGAGGTTAGGGTGTCAGTATTAGATCTGAAGCAGGGTGAGGCATTGCCTACCCGGGAAGTGCAAGGGGTCAGGGAATTCCCTTTTCTAGCCAAGGGAAGTGGTGACAGATGGCACCTGGAAAATCAGGTCACTGCCACCCTAATACTGCACTTTTCCAATGATCTTAGCAAATGGCACACCAGGAGATTATATCTCGCATCTGGCTCGGAGGGTCCCACGCCCACAGAGCCTCACTCATTGCTAGCACAGCAGTCTAAGATTGAACTGCAAGGCAGCAGCAAGGCTGGGGGAAGGACGCCCTCTATTTCTGAAGCTTGAGTAGGTAAACAAAGCATCCGGGGAAGCTCGAACTGAGTGGAGCCCACTGCAGCTCAAGGAGGCCTGCCAGCATCTGGAGATTCCACCTCTGGGGACAGGGGGCATAGTGGAACAAAAGTCAGCAGAAACGTCTGCAGACTTAAATGTCTCTGTCTGACAGAATTGAAGAGAGTAATGGTTCTCCCAGCACAGAGTTTGACATCTGAGAATGGACAGACCGCCTCCTCAAGTGGTTCCCTGCTCCCCGAGTAGCCTAACTGGGAGGCACCACTCAGTAGGGGCAGACTGATACCTCACAACACCGGGTACCCCTCTGAGATGACGCTTCCAGAGGAATGATCAGGCAACAACATTTGCTGTTCAGCAATATTTGCTGTTCTGCAGCCTCCGCTTCAGATACCCAGGCAAACAGTCTGGAGTGGACCTCCAGCAAACTGCAACAGACCTGCAGCTGAGCATCCTGACTGTTAGAAGGAAAACTAACAAACAGAAAGGACATCCACACCAAAACCCCATCTGTACATCACCATCATCAAAGATCAAAGGTAGATAAAACCATAAAAATGGGGTAAAAACAGAGCAGAAAAGCTGAAAATTCTAAAATTCAGAGCACCTTTCCCCAACCAAAGGAATGCAGCTCCTCACCAGCAACGGAACAAAGCTGAATGGAGAATGACTTTGATGAGTTGAGAGAAGAAGGCTTCAGACAATCAAACTTCTCCAAGCTAAAGGAGTAAGTTTGAACCCATTGCAAAGTAGCTAAAAACCTTGAAAAAAGATTAGAAGTCTAGAATAAACAGTGTAGAGAAGTCCCTAAATGACCTGATGGAGCTGAAAACCATGGCACAAGAACTACGTGACAAATGCACAAGCTTCAGTAGCTGATTCGATCAACTGGAAGAAAGGGTACCAGTGATTGAAGATCAAATGCATGAAATGAAGCAAGAAGAGAAGTTTCAAGAAAAAAAGAGTAAAAAGAAATGAAAAAAGCCTCCAGGAAATATGTGAAAAGACCAAATCTATGTCTGATTGGTATGCCTGAAGGTGATGGGGAGAATGGAACCAAGTTGGAAAACACTCTGAAGGATATTATCCAGGAAAACTTCCCCAACCTAGCAAGGCAGGCCAACATTCAAATTCAGGAAATACAGAGAATGCCACAAAGATACTCCTAGGGAAGAGCAACTCCAAGACACATAATTATCAGATTCACCAAAGTTGAAATGAAGGAAAAAATGTTAAGGGCAGCCAGAGAGAAAGTTTGGGCTACCCACAAAGGTAAGTCCATCAGACTAACAGCAGATCTCTCAGCAGAAACTCTACAAGCCAGAAGAGAGTGGGGGCCAATATTCAACATTCTTAAGGAAAAGATGTTTCAACCCAGAATTTCATATCCAGCCAAACTAAGCTTCACAAGTGAAGGAGAAATAAAATCCTTTACAGACAAACAAGTGCTGAGAGATTTTGTCACCACCAGGCCTGCCCTACAAGAGTTCCTGAAGGAAGCACTAAACATGGAAAGGAAAGACCAGTAACAGCCACTGCAAAAACATGCTAAATTGCAAAGACCATCGTGCTACAATGAAACTGAATCAACTAATGAGCAAAATAACTAGCTAATATCATAATGACAGGTTCAAATTCACACCTAACAATATTAATCTTAAATGTAAATGGGCTAAATGTGCCAATTAAAAGACACAGACTGGCAAATTGGATAAAGAGTCAAGACCCATCAGTGTGCTGTATTCAGGAAACCTATCTCACCTGCAGAGACACACATAATAAAGAGATGGAGGAAGATCTACCAAGCAAATGGAAAACAAAAAAAGGCAGGGGTTGCAATCTTCATCTCTGATAAAACAGACTTTAAACCAACAAAGATCAAAAGAGACAAAGAAGGCCATTACATAATGGTAAAGGGATCAATTCAACAAGAAGAGCTAACTATCCTAAATATATATGCACCCAATACAGGAGCACCCAGATTCATAAAGCAAGTCCTTAGATATCTACAAAGAGACTTAGACTCCCACACAATAATAATGGGAGACTTTAACACCCTACTGGCAACATTAACTTTCTGATGAGACAGAAAGTTAAACAGGATATCCAGGAATTGAACTCAGCTCTGCACCAAGTGGCCCTAATAGACATCTACAGAAATCTCCCCCCCAAATCAACAGAATATACATTCTTCTCAGCACCACATCATACTTATTCCAAAATTGACCACATAATTGGAAGTAAAACCCTCCTCAGCAAATGTAAAAGAATAGAAATTATATCAAACTGTCTCTCAGACCACAGTGCAATCAAATTAGAACTCAGGATTAAGAAACTCACTCAAGGCCGGGCGCGGTGGCTCAAGCCTGTAATCCCAGCACTTTGGGAGGCCGAGACGGGCGGATCACAAGGTCAGGAGATCGAGACCATCCTGGCTAACACGGTGAAACCCCGTCTCTACTAAAAAATACAAAAAAACTAGCCGGGCGCAGTGGCGGGCGCCTGTAGTCCCAGCTACTCGGGAGGCTGAGGCAGGAGAATGGCGTGAACCCGGGAGGCGGAGGTTGGCGGTGGCGGAGATCCGGCCCACTCCAATCCAGGGGGGGCGAGAGAGAAACCCCCCCTCAAAAAAAAAAAAAAAAAAAGAAACTCACTCAAAACCTCTCAACTACATGGAAACTGAACAACCTCCTCTGGAATGACTACTGAGTACATAACAAAATGAAGGCAGAAATAAATATGTTCTTTGAAACCAATGAGAACAAAGACAGAACATACCAGGATCTCTGGGACACATTTAAAGCAATGTGTAGAGGGAAATTTATAGCACTAAATGCCCACAAGAGAAAGCAGGAAAGATCTAAAATTCATACATCAGTTTTTGAATGCAATCAAGCTTCCATTATTTAAGACCTGATTAGCAAATTCTATTACACCTGTTCTCTGTTCACCTCCTTCATCTCGCCCCTAAAGAAAATCACTATGATTTGAGGAAAAAGTAGAAAAATATGAAGTCAAATATTAATCAGTCTAATCTGCAATTTTAATAGTCCTGGAAAAACTATTTGTTGTGGAAGACTTTGAAACTAAATATTAAGGTTAAGGAAAAAAAAAAAAAGGATAAAGGAGAAAAAAAGAAACCAAAAAAATTCCTAAAACCAAAAATTAAAACCACCACATCTGCCTTAATATAAGAACTTGAGTTATTGTTTGCTCACCTTATGAGATCAGCATAGAAAGTTGGCATTGCCTAGTATGAGTGGAAAAGTATGTTTTTAATATGAAACCTTCTATTCCATCGGTTACTGTCCTTTAGCTTCTCTGCTTTTTAACATATCACATAAATGTAAATTCATTATGAAAATTATACATTGACCAAATAATGCAATTATTACAAAAACTAGTAAATTACTTATTTAGTATTTATTTATTCTCTCTCCTATACCTTTTTCTTGTTTTTCTTTTTCTTTCTTTCTGTCTACTTACCTGCTTTACCACTAAGTGACTTTATCACTAAGTGATAAAGAGCATAATGGTGTTAGTTCAACATTATCAGGCAAAGAAAAGGGTGGTAAAAGTAATAGCTTTACTCAGAAAAGATTAATGAGAAAATGAGGTTACCCTGACAAAATGATTTGGATTTTCTCACACCTTTAAAAAAATGCATTTAATCATTTTTATCTGAGTCTATGTTACTTATAAAAAGAAAGTAATTAGAATAGTTCTCCAAAAAAACATTGTTAATGCCTCAGTGTTTTTTCTTATAATTGAAGTTGTACAACATGTTTATGACGGAATCATCTATTTCCAAAGGTTTAAATGTTGTAATGATAAAATTGTGTTTAGACTTGAAATATGGTAAGCTAATTCAAGTTAAGAAAAATACAACTTGTAAGAAAACTTAAAAGAAAATATGATTTTTTTCATAAAAGCTGATGACAAAGAAAAATATATTCAATTCCAGCAGACAAAGACCACCATTGCAACAGGGCTTGAATAAACACTATATTTGTTGAAAAGAGTACTGAACCAGGTAGCAAAAGACACAGGTACATCATGAGTCGAGTTACTTTCCTTTCCGTTCCTTCAGCTTTTTTATTACAAAATGGGAGTTTATAAGAAATGATCTTAAATTCCAATTCATAACATTTGAAATCTTTTTTAAAAATTATCTTTTTTCATGAGTTATTGGAGAACAGGTGGTATTTGGTTACATGTGTAAGTTCTTCAGTGGTGATTTGTGAGACTTTGGTGCACCCGACACACTAGCAGTATACACTGCACCCTATTTGTAGTCTTTTTTCCATCATCCCCTCCCACTTCTTCCCCCAAGTCCCCAAAGTCCATTGTATCATTCTTAGGCCTTTGTATCCTCATAGCTTTGCTCCCACACATCAGTGAAAACATACAATGTTTGATTTTCTACTTGTGAGTAACTTCACTTAAAATGATAATTTCCAGTCTCATCCAGGTTGCCGTGAATGCCATTAATTCTTTCTTTTTTATGGCTGAGTAGTATTCCATCATATATATATATATATGCTATATATATATATATGATATATATGATATATATGTATGATATATATATGATATATATGTGTGATATATATGTGTGATATATATGTGTGATATATATGTGATATGTGTGTGTATGTGTGTGTATATATATATATCACAGTTTCTTTATTCACTCATTGATTGATGGGCATTTTGGTTGGTTCCACGTTTTTGCAATTGCAAATTGTGCTGCTATAAACATGTATGTATAAGTATCTTTTTCAAAAAATGACTCTTTTCCTCTGGGTAGATACCCAGTAGTGGGATTGCTGGATCAAATAGTAGTTCTACTTTTAGTTCTTTAAGGAATTTCCACCCTGTTTTCCATAGGGGTTGTACTAGTTTATATTCCCACCAGCAGTGCAGAAGTGTTCCCTGATCACCACATCCATGCCAACATCTGCTGTTTTTTTACTTTTTGATTATGGCTATTCTCACACTAGTAAGGTGATATTGCATTGTGTTTTTTATTTGAATTTCCCTGATCATTAGTGATGTTGAGCATTTTCTCATATGTTTGTTGGCCATTTGTATATCTTCTTTTGAGAATTGTCTATTCGTGTCCTTAGCCCACTTTTTGATGGGATTGTTTCTTTTGTTGTTGTTGATTTCTTTGAGTTTGTTGTCAATTCTGGATACTAGGCCTTTGTCCAATGTATAGATTGTAAAGATTTTCTCCCACTCTATGGGTTGTCTATCCTGTTTATAATTGTTTTTGTTGCATTTGCTTTTGAATTCATGAAATCTTTGCCTAAGCCAATGTCTAAAAGCGTTTTTCCAATATTATCTTCTAGAATTATTATCGTTTCAGATCTTATATTTAAGTCCTTGATCCATCTTGAGTTGATTTTTGTGTGAGGTGAGAGATGAGGACCCAGTTTCATTCTCCTACATGTGGCTAGCAAATTATCTCAGCACCATTCACTGAAAAGGGTGTCTTTTCCCCACTTTCTGTTTTTGTTTGCTTTGTCAGAGATAAGTTGGCTCTAAGTATTTGGTTTATGTCTGGGTTCTCTATTCTGTTCCATTGGTCTATGTGCCTATTTTTATACCAGTACCATGCTGTTTTGGTGACTATGGCCTTATAATATAGTTTGAAATCAGGTAATTTGATGCCTCCAGATTTGTTATTTTTGCTTAGTCTTGCTTTGGCTATGCAGGCTCTTTTTTGGTTCCATATGAATTTAAGATTTTTTTTAATGCCGTGAAGAATGATGGTGGTATTTTGATGAGAATTGTGTTGAATTTGTAGATTGCTTTTAGCAGTATAGTCAGTTCCACAATATTAATTCTACCCATCCATGAGCATGGGATGTGTTCCCATTTGTTTGTGTCATCTATGAGTTCTTTCAGGAGTGTTTTGTAGTTTTCCTTGTAGAGGTCTTTCACCTCCTTGGTTAGGTATATTCCTAAGTATTTTTTTGCAGCTATTGTAAAAAGGGTTGATTTCTTGATTTGATTCTCAGCTTGGTCTCTCTTGATGTATAGCAGAGCTACTGATTTGTGTACATTAATTTTATATCCAGGAACTTTGCTGAATTTATTTATTAGTTCTAGGAGCTTTCTGGAGGAGTCTTTAGGGGTTTTGAGGTACACGATTATATCATCAGCAAAAAAATGACAGTTTGACTTCCTTTTTATGGAGGGAATAAGGGCATTTGGATGCCTTTTATTTCTTTCTCTTGTCTGGTTGTTCTGGCTAGGACTTCCAATACTATGTTAAAGAGGAGTTGTGAGAGTGGCCATTCTTGTCTTTTTCCAGTTTTCAGAGGGAATACTTTCAACTTTTCCCCATTCAGTGTTATGTTGGCCATGGGTTTGTCATAGATGGCTTTTATTACATTGAACTATGTCCCTTGTATACCAACTTTGCTGAGGTTTTTATTCATAAAGGGATGCTGGATTTTGTTGAATGTTTTTTCTGCATCTATTGAGATGATCATGTGATTTTTGTTTTTAATTCTGTTTATGTGGTGTATCAAATTTATTGACTTGAGTATGTTAAACCATCCCTGCACTCCTATTATAAACCCACTTGATCATAGTGGATTATCTTTTTGTTTTGTTGTTGGATTTGGTTAGCTAATATTTTGTTAAGGATTTTAGCATCTATGTTCATCAAGGATATTGGTCTATGGTTTCCGTTTTTAGTTATGTCCATTCCTGGTTTTTGTTATTAGGGTGTTACTGGCTTTATAGAATGATTTAGGGCGGGTTCCTTCTTTCTCAATCTTGTGGAATAGTGTCAAAAGGATTGGTACCAATTCTTCTATGATTTTCTGATAGAATTTTGCTATGAATCCATCTGATCCTGGACTTTTTTTTGTTTGTATTTTTTTAATTGCTATTTCAATCTTGCTGCTTGTCATTGGTCTGTTCAGGGTATCTAATTCTTCCTGATTTAAGCTAGGAGGGTTATATCTTTCCAGGAGCTTACCCATCTCTTCTAGGTTTTCAAGTTTATGTACATAGTAGCTTCAAATAAACTTTTCTTATTTCTGTGATGTCAGTTGTAATATCTCCTGTTTCATTTCTTATTGGACCTTCTTTCTTCTTTTCTTGTTTAACCTTGGTAATAGTCTATTACTTTTATTTATATTTTCAAAGAACCAGATTTTTGTTTCATTTATCTTCGTTATAAGAACTGCTAAAAGAACCTCTAAATCTTGAAACAAATCCTGGAAATACATCAAAACAGAACCTCTTTAAAGCCTAAATCTTACAGGACCTATACAACAAAAATACGATTAAAAAAAAAAAAAAAAGGAAAAAACCAAGGTATACAGTCAACAAATAGTGCAATGAATGGAATGGCATCTTACATCTCAATATAAACGTTTAATATAAATGGCCCAAATGCTCCACTTAAAAGACGCAGAACTGCAGAATAGATAATAATTCGCCAACCAATCATCTGCTGCCTTCAAGGGACTCACCTAACACATAAAGACTCACATAAACTTAAGGTAAAAGGGTGGAAAATGACATTTCATGCAAATGGATGCCAAAAGCAGGCAGGAGTAGCTATTCTTATATTAGACAAAACAAACTGTAAAACAACAGCAGTTAGTAAAGACAAAGAGGACATTATATAATGGTAAAAGTCCTTGTCCAACAGGGAAATATCACAATCCTAAACATATATGCATCTAACACTGGAGCTCCCAAATTTATACAACAATTAGTAATAGACCTAAGAAATGAGACAGCAACACAACAATAGTGGGGGGCTTCAATACTTCACTGATAGCACTAGACAGGTCATCAAGACAAAAAGTCAGCAAAGAAACAACGGATTTCAACTATACCTTGGAACAAATGGACTTAAGAGATATATACAGAACAGTCTATCCAACAACCACAGAATATACATTCTGTTCAACAGCACATGGAACTTTCTCCAAGATAGACCATATAATATGCCACAAAATGAGCCTCAATAAATTTTTAAAAATTGAAAGTATATCAAGCACTTTCTCATACCATGGTAGAATAAAACTGGAAATTGACTCCAAAAGAAAGCTTCAAAACCATACAAATTCATGGAAATTAAATAATTTGCTCCTGAATGGTCATTGGGTCAAAATAAAATCACGATGGAAATTTAAAAATTCTTCGAACTAATCACAGTAGTGACAAAACACATCAAAACCTCTGGAATACAGCAAAGGCGGTGCAAAGAGGAAAGTTCATAGCCCTAACAGACTACATTGAAAAGACTTTGAAAGGCACAAACAGACAATCTAAGGCCCCACCTCAAGGAACTAGAAAAATGAGAACAAAGGAAACCCAAGCCCAGCAGAAGAAAGGAAATAACCAAGATCACAGCAGAACTAGGTAAAATTGATTTCTTTATTACAATACTTATTATTTAAGTTCTTTATAGATTCTTGATATTGACCTTTGTCAGATGAACAGTTTGTGAATATTTTCTCCCACTCTGTAGGTTGTCTGTTTTGGTTGTCGGTAATTTCTTTTGTTTTTCAGAAACTCTTTATTTTAACTAGGTCCCACTTGTCAATTTTTATTTTTGTTAGAATTGTTCTTGGGAACTAGCCATAAATTCTTTGCCAAAGTCAATGAAAAGAATGATATTTCCTAGATTTTCTTGTAGGTATTTTATAGTTTAGAATCTTAAATGTAAAGATTTTAAGTTTAAATCTTTAATCCATCTTGATTTATTTTTTGTATATGATGAGAGGTAGGGGTTCAATTTTGTTCTTCTTCATATGAGTATTCCACCACCAGTTACTAAATAGAATGTCTTTTCTCTATTGCTTATTTTTGTCTTACACAAATCAACAATTAAAAAAACAACTAATACCATTAAAAATGGGCAAGGGTCATGAACAGACACTTCTAAAAGAACACATGCAAGCTGCCAACAAACACATGTCAACATCACTCTCTAATCATCAGAGGAATTCACATCAAATCTACAATGAGATACTATTTCACAACAGTCATAATGATGACTATTAAAAAGTCAAACAATAAGGGATTTGAGTGAGGCTGCAGAGAAAAGGGAATGCTAATGTGCTGTTGGTGGGAATGCAAACTAGCTTAGTCGCTGTGGAAAGCAGTTTGGAGATTTCTCAAAGAACTTAGAATTACCATTCAATCCAGCAATCCCATTGATGGGTATCTATCCAAAAGAAAACAAATCGTTCTATCAAAAAGACACATACATCTATATGTTCATTGCAGCATTTTCACAATAGCAAAGACATAGAATCAGCCTAGGTGCCTATCAATGGTGGATTGAAAAAAGAAATGTGGTACATATACATCATGGAATACTATACAACCATAAGAAAGAATGAAGTCATGTCCTTTGCAGCAACTTGGATGGAGCTGGAAGCCATTATCCTAAGTGAAGTAACACAAGAACAGAAGACTAAATACCACATGTTCTCACATAAATAGGAGTTAAACATTGAATACACATAGGCATAAAGATGGGAACAGCAGATACTGGGGACTGCTAAACAGGGAAGGAAAAGAGGGGGGCATAGACTAGAAAACTACGTACTGGGTACTATTCTCAGTACCGGGTGATGGATCCTTTGAAATCCAAACCTTAGCATCACACAATATACCCTTGTAACAAACCTGCACATGTACCCTTTGATCTATAACAAAAGTTGAAACTAACAAAAATAATTATTGTTAATAAGAATAACAAAAACAATAGAGAAAATTTCTGAAAACAGACAAACAAAAAAGTTCCCTTTCTCTCTAAGACTTGACTGAAATGACACGGAAAATACAAATAGAAGAAAGCTGTTGTCATTAGTAGAAGCTCAGAACAATATGCCATCCACATACTACAGACACTAAAGAATATTGTCTCTATATGAGATAAGGTAGATGGGACAAGATAATTAAGGGTAAGAAAACAGTGTGTTTCCTGGGGAGGCAGACAGGGGATCATCACTGAAAATGTGTAACTTTTCCTAATTTGAGTGACAAAGGATGGAGAAAAGTACAGGCCAAGAGATAGATGAGAGATGCTAATTTCCAGGGAGAGGCCTACAGACAGCAAAGAAAAACCCGTGGGAGGCAAATGTCTTTCTCAAGAGTCTAATCACTGACCTGAGGGGACTTTGTAATATGGCAGGCATCACTACCCCACGGGAGGTGAGGCAGCGCAACGTTGTTTCCTGCATGCAAAGACTGAACCAAACAAACAAACTCTTATGACTTTCCACCAGATAAGGGAAATAATGGATGCAACTTCAGGCTTGGCTGTCACCCACAGGCTTCTAGATTATGTACAGAAAAACAGAAACTTACAGAAAGGAGCATAAAGTTAGAGAACAAAAAGAGCTTACAAGAAGGATTTCGCACACTTTTGGGAAAACACCCTGACTCACCTTGGTCTCTCCTCAAACAGAGTGAGAAAAATTAATGTGCCACAGCTAGCTTGTACTGGCTTCAAAGAGCCAATTGTTAGCTTTTTAGGAATAGTGCAAGCCTCTTTTTGTCATGTCAGCAGTTTGAAGTCAGCCATTAAGAAGTTGCAAAGAACAGTAATAACCAAAATGAAAAATTCTCTACAGAGGCTCAAGAGTAGATTTGAGCAGACAGAAGAATCATCAGTCTTGAAGATAGATAAAAAAGATTAGGCAGTCTGAAAAACAGAAAGAAAATGAAGAAATATGAGAAGAGATTCTCAGATGATTTTGAGACAACACTGAATGCACCAACATATGTGTAATGGGAGAACCAAAGGAGAGGAGAGAGGGAAAAGGGCAAAAAAAATACTTGAAGAAGTAATGCCATTTACAATTTTTTTAAAAGAATTAACTAAATAGGAATAAACTTAGGGAAAGAAGTACACAGCTTTTATACTAAAAGTTACAAAACTTTGTTGAATGAAATTAAATAGCTAAATTAATGGAAACACATCCTATGTTTATGGATCAGAATACTTTACTATTGCTAAATAGTAATAGACTCACACTTCCCAATTCCTAAACTTACTACAGAGCTAGAGGAATCAAGCCAGTGTGGCTGGATGCAGTGGCTCACACTGTAATCCCAGCATTTTGGGAGGCTGAGACAGGTCAATCACTTGAGGTCAAGAGTTTGAGACCAGCCTGGCCAACATAGTGAGACCCCATTGATACTAAAAATACAAAACGTAGCTGATTGTGGTGGCCTATGAATGTAATCCCAGATATTTGGGTGCCTGATGTTGGAGAGTCACCTGAGCCTGAAAAGTTGAGGCTGCAGTGAGCTGAGATTGTGCCACTGTACTCCATCCTGGGCAACAGAGAGACCCTGTCTCAAAAATAAGTACATAAATAAAAAAGAGAGTGTGGCTCTTGTGTTCATATGGACATATAGATCAATGAAATAGAACCAAGAATCTAGAAATGAACCTTTATATTTGTCGTCAATTGCTTTTTGACAAGGGTGCCAAGACAACTGAATGGGCAGAAATAGGCTTTTTAACAAATGATTCTGGGACAACTGGATAACTACCTGCAAAAGAATTAAATTGGGTCCCCTAATTCACACCATATGCAAACATTAACTCAACATGGATTATAGAACTAAATATAAGAGCTAAAACCATAAAACTCTGAGGACAAAACATAAGAGTAAATCTTAGGACCTTAGATTAAGCAATTTTTCTTAGGCATGACACCCAAAATATAAACAACAAAAAAATTGATAAATAGAACTTTATTAAAATTAAGAACTTTTGTATTCTATATATATATATATACACACACACACAATTCAATAGAAATAAGAAAACCCAATTTTAAAATTGACAAAGCATTTGAAAATATTTTTCCAAAGAAGATATACAATTGGCCAAAAGGCATATGAAAAAATGTGCAATATCTTTATTCACTAAAGAAATGAAAATCAAAACCACAGTGGGATGTGTAGAGGACTACGTGCTCACAAACAGGGTGTTCCCGATAAGTCCTGCTCTCGCAAACGAAGCAGGGCGTTCCCGATAGTCCTGCTCTTGCAAACGAAGCAGGGCGTTCCCCATAAGTCCTGATCTTGCAAACAAAGTCAGGGAAAGGTCAGAAAAACAACAATGTGTCTTGTGACTTGGTAACATTCCACAAACAACTGTATAAAATAAAGCAGAGCGCGCCATTCGGGGCGGCCGCCATGTTTGTCTTGTCTTGTGTTGTCTTGTGTGTTCATTCCTTTGTTTAGGAAACACGCGGACCCCGACATCTGGAGCAGCGAGCAGGGTACGTGGCTTCACGAGAGCAAGGAACCGGAGGGGGAACACCCCGGGCAGGTAAATAAAGAAAGGGGGACCCACGGGAAAATTATGGGGAATTCCACCTCTCTGGCCTCTGAATATTTGCGGTTACTCCAGGGACTGTTGATGTCTATAGGAGTAGAAGTAAAAGAAAAGACTTTGAAGCTATTGTTTCCCCATGTTGAACAACATTGTTATTGGTTTCAATATCAAACCAAAGTGCAGTTAAATCGAAAGGAATGGTTACAAGTGGTTAAAGTCCTGCGTCGAGCTCATCAGCGAGGGCAAACGATGCCTCTGACTTTGTGGACTTTGTGTAATTCCATTACTCAGGCATTAGAGTTACTTGAAACTGACTCGGAGCATGGCGATACTGCCACAGGAAGTGAGGCATCTGAAGGTTTAGAGAGGAATGATCTTAGAGAGGAACATGTTTATGCCCCGGTTGTTGAGGACAAGGAATTGGTAAAAGAGCTAATGCCTCCTTCATCTGAAGGAAATTCTGATTTGCAGCGCATTTTAGAGATGTTACAACAGTTGTTAAAATTGCAAGGTGCCGCTGCTCCTGTTTCTCCTATCTCTCCGCCACGAGCCTTCCCTGTTACCTTCCCTTCTGCTCCTTTGGAAAAGGACTTCCCTTTGCCTCCACCTCCAACCTCTTTGCCTATGTCAGTCAGGTTTTCTCTGTGCCTCTTCCTCCTGTAGGAGAAAAGAAGGACTCGAAGGAAAAGGATGATTTCGAGGAATTAGATTTATTCCCAATAACACGGGCTGCTTTCGGCCCCAATGCTCAGTTCCCAAACGGTGGCCAGAATGTGACTTTTACAGCCCTACAATTTAAATTTTTGAAAGAAATGAAAGCTGCAATTTCTAATTATGGACCTCAATCACCGTTTGTCCTTGGCCTTCTCTATTCCTTCTCTTCAGAACATATGATGATTCCTATTGACTGGGAAACGTTGGGACAGGCTGTCCTTGATCGTTCACAATGGCTTCAATTAAAAAGTTGGTGGTGGGAGGAAGCAAGAGTACAAGCCAGAAAAAATGCTACGCGAAATCCCCCAGGACCTACTGAAGAGCAGCTTACGGGTTCAGGACAATACGCCACTCTTAATACTCAGGCAGGCCTAGATGATATTGCTCTCACTCAGATTAAAGCCTTGTTTTTAAAAGCGTGGACTAAGGTTGAAATAGTGGGTAAAACTTCTTTATCTTTTGTAAAGATCCTACAAGGAGCCACTGAGCAGTATCCAGATTTTGTAGCCCATCTTCAAGATGCTGTATTGAAGACTGTAGGTTCAGGCCCTGCTGCTAAAATTCTTTTGGATACTCTGGCTTTTGAGAGTGCTAATCCTGAGTGCCAAAAATTGCTGCGTCCTCTAAAAGCTAGTGGGGCTGATTTAGATGAATATATTCGGGCTTGTGCAGGTGTTGGAGGAGCTATTTACAATGCTCAATTGTTTGCTGGGGCACTTTCTAAGGCTTTAAAAGGCAATTCTAAACAAGGTATATGCTATCAATGTGGGAAACCTGGTCATTTTAAAAAGGAATGCCGGAAAAAATTAGGCTCTTCTGCTCTAAAAGAAAAAAGGCTACCATCTGATATGTGTAAACGATGTGGCAAGGGTCGACATTGGACCAATGAATGCCGTTCAAAAACTGATAAAAATGGGAATGTACTGTCACCCCTCTCGGGAAACGGGAGCCAGGGCCCGCAGGCTTGGGGCCCCAACAACTACAATGCAGGCCTACCCCAGTACCCAGTGAGTAGTGGCTTACAACATCAAGGAATGACCTTGAGTCCTCCTTAAAGACATCTTACCCTACCCCAGTTTCTCAGCTTTACGCTGCCACTAAGCAGAGTGCCGCTGCTGACCTAGCTATTGTACAACCTTATACTTTATCTCCTAATGGAGGAATATATAAGTTGGCTACCGGAGTGTGTGGTCCTTTGCCAAAGGGACATGTAGGACTTTTACTAGGTCGAAGCAGCAGTGCTATGCGGGGGTTAATGGTGGTCCCAGCAATTATTGATCCTGATTTTACTGATGAAATCCTTATTATGGTACAAGTCTCACAACTTATGCACCTAGAGGCAGGGGAACGTATTGCACAATTGCTTTTATTGCCTTTTTTTCCTTTCTTATCTAGAGATGTGTCTCGTCAAGGAGGTTTCGGTAGTACTGGGAAAACTGTTTTCTGGGAAACTTTAGTTTCTGATCAAAAACCTTTATGTTCATTGCAAATTAATGGGATACTTTTTGAGGGATTAGTCGACACAGGAGCAGATGTATCTATTATATGTTTGGCTCAATGGCCTGATCATTGGAAAAAGAAGGAAGTGTCGGTTACTCTATCCGGCCTAGGTACTGCTTCTATAGTCTACCAAAGTGTCGAGCCCCTGAGCTGTGTAGGACCTGAAGGACAACAAGGAAAAGTGTTCTTTTATATTGTTCTCATTAATATTAACCTTTGGGGCTGTGATCTTTTACAACAATTTGGTGCCTTTTTAAGCATTCCTCATATTTCTTCAGCTGCTAAAAATATGATGTTGAAAATGGGCTACAATCCTTTAAACTCTTAGCCACTGTCCACAAGCCTCAAGCTTTACAATTGAAGTGGAAAACTACAACTCCTGTTTGGGTGGAACAGTGGCCATTATCTAAAGAAAAACTTGAGGCTTTAAAGAATTTAGTTAAGGAACAATTGGCCGAGGGGCATATTGAACCAAGTACTTCTGCATGGAATTCCCCTGTGTTTGTCATTAAGAAGAAAAATGGAAAATGGCACTTATTAACTGATCTTAGAGCTGTAAATGCTTGTATTCAATCTATGGGGACTTTACAACCTGGGCTTCCTAATCCAGCTCTTATTCCACAAAATTGGAAATTAATGGTTATAGATCTTAAAGATTGTTTTTTTTACGATCCCATTACAACCCCAAGATTGTGAAAAATTTGCCTTTACTGTTCCCGAATATAATAATGGACAGCCTACTCAAAGATATCAATGGAAAGTTCTTCCTCAAGGTATGCTTAACAATCCTACCTTATGTCAAGAGTTTGTTCATAGAGCCTTAAATCCTGTTAGATGTCAATTCCCTACTGTGTTAATATACCACTATATGGATGATATTCTATTAGCAACTCCTGACGAAGTCCTACAAGGTCAAGTTTTTCAGGTCTTACAACAACAATTAACTCAATATAATTTACATATTTCTTCTGAGAAAATACAGACTCAATTTCCTATTCAATATTTGGGATACCTTTTAGCAGAAAAGCAGATTCAGCCACAAAAAGTTCAAATTCGAAGAGATCAACTTTTGACTCTTAATGATTTTCAAAAATTGCTAGGAGACATAAATTGGCTTCGCCCCATCTTAGGCTTATCTACTTACAAATTGCGACATCTATTTGCTACCTTGGAAGGAGATTCAGATTTAAATAGTTCCTGTCAATTATCCCCTGTAGCAGAAGAAGAATGGTCATTTGTAGAAAATAGAATTAGTGAAGCTCACCTTGATTATATTGCACCCAATCTTCCACTTTCGTTGTGTCTTTTTCATACTCCCCATTCACCAATGGCTGTTTTACATCAAGATAATAATATTCTGGAGTGGCTGTTTTTGGCTAATAAAGCCATTAAGAGAATTCACCCATATATTGATAAATTGGCTGAATTAATTATTAAAGGACGACATCGAGCTCGTCAGTTGCTTGGTGCTGACCCTGTAAAAATTATTACCTGATTATCTAATCAATACATTGAATCTCTGCTGGAAACTCATGAGGGTTGGCAAGTGGCTTGCGCTGAGTATACTGGTTCTTTTTCTCAGCATTATCCTAGTAATAAATTGTTTGCTTTTCTGCAACAATATTCTTTACTGCCATATAATCCTATCTCTTACACTCCAGTTAAAGGTCCCACCTTTTTTACTGATGCTTCAAGCAATGGAAAGGCTGGATACTGAACTTCAGACAATTCAAAAATTTCTCACTATCCATTTGAATCAGTACAACAAGGAGAACTTTTTGCCATTTTTTTTTTTTTTTTTTTGAGACGGAGTCTCACTCTGTCACCCAGGCTGGAGTGCAGTGGCCGGATCTCTGCTCACTGCAAGCTCCACCTCCCAGGATTACGCCATTCTCCTGGCTCAGCCTCCCGAGTAGCTGGGACTACAGGCGCTCGCCACCTCGCCCGGCTAGTTTTTTGTACTTTTTAGTAGAGACGGGGTTTCACCGTTTTAGCCAGGATGGTCTCGATCTCCTGACCTTGTGATCCGCCCGTCTCGGCCTCCCAAAGTGCTAGGATTGCAGGCTTGAGCCACCGCGCCCGGCCACTTTTTGCCATTCTTATGGTTCTACAAGACTGGCCTCAAACCCCTTGTAATATAGTTAGTGATTCCCAATATGCTGTATATGTAACTAAATATATTTCTCAGACTTCTTTACCGTTATTCCCTCAAACTCCTTTACAAAAATTATTTTCTTTATTATTTGTAACTCTTGCTTCCCGCACTGCCCCCCTTTTATCACTCATATTCGTTCTCATTCAGCTTTGCCAGGACCTTTATCTTTTGGCAATAGTCAGATTGATTCTTTACTTATTGGCAGTGTCCAACGGGCTCAGGATGAGCACCAACTACATCATACTAATAGTTTAGGATTACAACGGCAATTTTCTATAACACGCCGTCAAGCCCGAGCTATTGTCAGAGGCTGCCCATCTTGTGCTCCTATTATTGCACCTTTTTTAAGTCCAAATATTAATCCTTGAGGCATTCAACAAAATCACATTTGGCAAATGGATGTAACTTATGTTCCTTCCTTTGGTCGTTTAAAATATGTTCATCATACTATTGATACCTGGTCACATTTCCAGTGGGCTACGCCATTACCCTCTGAAAAGGCTGACTCTGTTATTACTCATTTACTTACTTGCTTTGCAGTTATGGGAGTCCCTGCTGAATTAAAAACTGATAACGTGCCTGCTTATTGCTCTCACAAATTGGCTGCCTTCCTCTCTTTATACCATATTCATCATTCCACTGGTATTCCATTTAACAGTCAAGGTCAAGCAATTATTGAAAGAGCCAATGCTACCTTAAAATTACAACTTTTAAAGCAAAAAGGGGGAGATGGGCGAGATTCCCCAAAACATCAAATTCTGAAAGCCCTTTTAACTTTAAATTTTCTCAACCATTGGCGCCAATTACAGCAGTCTGCAGTGGTGAAACATTTTCAACAGCCTTTAGAAAAGCAGCAAAACAGTAATCTGTGGGTGTATTATCCTTCATTACAAGGGAAATATTTAAAAGGAAAAGTTTTACAATGGGGCCGAGGCTATGCTCTTGTCCGTACAGGTGCCAGAGACGAGTGGTTTCCATCTCGGCCAGTTGAAACAGTGCCATGAAGAGGCGATCAGAGAGTTCTGAAGGAATTCCAGGGCCTAAATCTGGTAACGAACATTCACCTTCCGGGCTTCGGCCCGATAGAGAACCCGACATAAGGACCCCAACTGAAAAAGTTAACCCAAGCTGAAGGAGTTGTTCAACAAGCTGGGCAGCCAAAACCCACTGACTCTATTCCTGGCTGTGCTGGCCCGTAGTAGAATTAATCGGGTAACAGCTGGAGAATTTACATGCCTGGAAACTTATATTCCTTTAGCCCTTTCCCGCCCCTTGCATATCAAGGTGTGGCCTGAGAACAGAGGGTAGTATTTACTAATGATACTGCTTGGATGCTGTATAGCCTTTTTAAACCAGGATCCTGAATTAAGAACTACTGGCACAGTAAAATGGATTCATATCAATTTAGAGTTGAAGGTTACCTATATGTCTTGAGGTAGTCCGCATTATCTGCATCTTTCTCATGAGGGCTTGGGCTGTTAGCTATAACCATAGTAAATCTCTGCCTTTACCATGATTGTGTTGGCGAGCTCAAAGTTTCAAGTATAATCATGCAGTACTTAATGAAACTCTGCCATTATCTTTATGCCCTATCCCTGATGTGTCCGGAGGTGTTTCCCAACTAGAGTGGACTAGATGTAGAGGTAGTGGTCCACGATTGTTGTTAGAAGTAAAAGGCAAGAGTCGTAAATACCTTGTTACAGACTGGAGTGTACATGGAGATTTTCAGACTAAATTCAGCCATGTCAACCTGCGTTGGCATAAAGGTAATCACAGCATTTCTGCAGATGGCAATGAAAGTATTATTTGGCATGATGGTGGTCTATCACCCCCTATGCCACATTTGGCTAATACCTCACAAATACAAGGTCATATTTGGAAGTTGCTAGCTGCTGGTTAACCAATGTTCACTTTCACGGGAAACATGTCCTTAAATCTTACTAATATTGCTAACCCTTTCCATATATCTTTGCATCGAAATAGTTCTAGATATGTTATTGCATGTGTAAGAAAGCCTTACTTGTTGTTGATGGGAATTTTGAAGTGGGATAATAATACAGGGGTAGTTAACTGTACAAACAATTGTACATTCTTAAGTTGTATAAATACTACTTGGTGCAATAATAATTGGAATGAGTCTCATTCCGATTTATATATACTAAGAGCCAGAAAAGAAACCTGGCTACCTGTAAACTTAACACGTACTTGGAGTGAATCTGCTGGGGTTACTCAAATTTACAAGGTTATGCAAGATCTTGTCCACCGCAGTCGGAGAATGGTTGGAATCGTCATGACCGCGGTGATAGGACTTGTAGCAATTGCTTCCACTGCCGCTGTTGCTGGATTAGCTCTACATCAGAGTATACAAAATGCAGAATTTGTGCAACAATGGCATGAACAATCACATTTGTTGTGGCAGCAGCAACGAGACATAGATGCTCATTTGACTGAACGAGTAGATAATCTGGAACAAGTGGTTTCTTGGTTAGGAGATCAGCTAACAGTGTTGAATACCCGAGCTTTGTTGAAATGTGATTGGAACACTACCCAATTTTGTATTACTCCTGTTCCTTTTGACAGCACTGTACATAATTGGACTGAGATAAAGAGACTTTTAATTGGTCATAATAATCTTTCCCTAGAAATACAAGAATTAACACAGAACATTTCTGAAACTTTTCGCAATCAGTTACCGTTGCTGACTGGTGCAGATGTGATGACTGGTATTGCAAAGGTTTGACGTCTTTGAACCCTATGAGCCCTGTAAAAACTTTGCTGACCCCTGTTTCTAGTAATGTATTGATTGTTGTTCTTGCCTTTGTCATTTTCACAGTCTGCTGGAGATGGTACCAAAGGGCAAACACCGAATCCCAGCGAGCCCAACATGTAATGATGGTTTTAAAAGAAATTCAAACTTGTAAATAAGGAAAGGGGAAATGTAGAGGACTATGTGCTCACAAACAGGGTGTTCCCGATAAGTCCTGCTCTCGCAAACGAAGCAGGGCGTTCCCGATAGTCCTGCTCTTGCAAACGAAGCAGGGCGTTCCCCATAAGTCCTGCTCTTGCAAACGAAGCAGGGCGTTCCCCATAAGTCCTGCTCTTGCAAACGAAGTCAGGGAAAGGTCAGAAAAACAACAATGTGTCTTGTGACTTGGTAACATTCTACAAACAACTGTATAAAATAAAGCAGAGCGCGCCATTCGGGGCGGCCGCCATGTTTGTCTTGTCTTGTGTTGTCTTGTGTGTTCATTCCTTTGTTTAGGAAACACGCGGACCCCGACAGGGATGCCATTTCACACCCACTAAAATGGCTAAAATAAAAAAGACAGACAATAACCACTGTTGATGAAGATATGGAGAAATTGCAACCCTCTTGCATTGCTAGTGGGATTGTGAAAATGTTGCAGCCACTTTAGAAAATACAGTTTAGCAGTTTCTCAAAATGTTAAACATAGATTTATCATTAGTCCAAGCAATTGTATTCTTAAATATATACTCAAGAGAAATGAAAACATGTTAATAACTAAACTTGTACATTAATGTCTATAATATTAATCATAATATCCAATAAGTGAAAACAACCCAAATGTCCATCAAATGATGAATGGATTTTTATAAATGCATCTTATTTGTACAATAGTATATTATTTGGCAATAAAAAATAAGGAAATGGTATTACATGCTATTGCATGAATGAATCTTGATACATCAAGCCAGGCACAAAGGAACACATATTGTATTATTGCATTTATATGTAACGTCCGAAGTAGGCAAATTTATAGAGACAGAATAGTGGATTACTTGCTTGCTTAAGTCTTGGAGGTACTGGGGTAGGGAAAGCCTCCTAAGAGTTTTTTTGGAGGGCGTTGAAAACGTTTTGAAATTAGATTGTGATGATTGTTGTACAACTCAGTGAATATACTAAAAACCATTTAAATATACACTTTAAATGGATGAATTTTACGGTATGTGAAGTAGATCCCAGTAAAGGTATTTTTTAAAAAAATAAATGAAGAAAGAACATTTTTCTGAAGAGAATTTTAGCAGTGATATTGAAAATATGACAACTGATGTTACAGGCACTGATTATCGAAAGAGAAGATGGCCTCAGGTCTGAGCTGGAACCCGGAGGCCCCCTGCTGGTATAGCCATTAACTATTTCGGAACAGGTAGGTTTTCCAGGGGTTAGGGACAGAAGCAATTTGCCAGTGCACACAAGTATAGGACCATAATCTTTAGGCTAAGCTTTTTAGAGCCAAATGTGTTTCAGAATTCAGAATTTTTCAGATCTTATAAAGATACTATGGCTACTATATTCAACTACGAAGTTATAGAAAATATAAGGGCCCAAGGAACAGCTTAAACTTTACCATGAATATTCAATCAGCAAAATTTAGGCTGTGGGACAATCTATAAGACAAATGCCTGGATGTCTTTAATAAATACCTTAGGAAGTTAAAACAAAAATAATGGAAAGAAAACTATTGTTTTAAAAAGACTTGAGATAAATTAACCAATGACAATTAAGTGAACCCACACAATCCCAACCTCCCAGGGCCTTCTCTCCATAAGCCATCCTCCATCTCTCTCTTACTTTCAAGTTATCTCTCCAATTAGATCCTTTCCATTAGCAATTAAAATCCTCAAAGCTTTTCGATCTTTAAAAAGCACTCTTCACTGCATCTCCTCCTGACATCTTATTAGTGGCTAGGTTTTGTAGTCTGTTTTCTGTCCCTTTTAACAGAATATCTGAAACTAGATAATTTGCAAAGAAATAGAATTTATTTCTTACAATTCTGGAGGCCTGGGGATCTGAGGTTAAGGGGTACATCTGGGAAGATCTTTCTGCTGGTGAAGACTCTGTGGTGTCCTGAAGTAGCACAGAGCATCACATGGTGAGAGGATTGAGCACTATAATATGCTCATTGAGGTCTTTTTCTCTTATTACAAAGCCACCAGTTCCACTCCTATAATAACCCATTTGTCTATTAACCCATTAATCTATTAATGGATTAATCCATTCAATACCTCTTAAAGGCTCCACCTCTCAGTACTGCCACTTTGGAGATTAAGTTTCAACATGAGTTTTGGAGGGGACATTCAAACCACAGCACTACATCTCAGCATCTCTTTCATGCAAATGTCTCTTTATCTCCATCTTTACTGCACTTCACTTAGTTTGGACTGCTATGGCTTTTACCTGAATATATAGTGTCTATACAGGTTTCCTGTCTTTTGGTCTTGCTCGCTGCTATGAACTGAAATGTGTCCCCTCAAAATTCATATGTTGAAACCCTAACCACTGAAGAAATGGTATGGGCCTTTGAGAGGTAATTGGGTTTAGATGAGGTAATGGGATTAGTACCCTTATAAGAAGAGGAAGAGAGACCAGAATTCTTTCTCTCTTCATCATCCAAGGACACAGAAAGAAGGCCACCATCTGCAATCCAGGAAGAAAGCTCTTACCAGGAACTGTGTCAGTAGGCACTTTGATCTTGAACTCAGCCTTCAGAACTATGAGAAATAAATGTCTGTTGATCATAGTCTCTCCTACATTAAACACATCATCGATTTTCCACTCTCACAAAAATAAAAAAAAACAACAAATTTAAATTCTTTTGCCTAGTATACTCCTATTGTGGCCTAGATGAGCTTTCCAACCACTGGCACTCGTGCCAATTGCCTTCCTAATATTTCATGTTCAGTCTCATCTACTGATTACCCAATCACATCTACTGATTACCCAAGACTCTCAACTTTAATTCATTCCTCAGCTCTCAATTTGAATGTCACCCCCTCTGCAAGATTGTTCTGCCTTCACCGCCCAAGACTGTCCTCCCAAAATGCTTTGTGTTTACTAATTCAAGGCATGTTCACAATCTATTGAAATAAACTATCTCAGAGGAGAATCATGCAATATTTAATCTAAATGAATTAAACACATTGACATTTTATAAAACAAGCAAGCTTATAAGCAGTCTCTATCCCTCCCTCAACAAAACCAGAAATTCAAAAGAGTAAATTATTATTTGTATAACCTACCCTTTAATTGGTACAGAACTATTATATCTGGTGGGTAAGTGATATGTTTCAATGCTAAGAAAAGATAAAACAAATTAAATTAGGCTTACTGATAGTTGGTACAGGATAAACACAATAATGACTGCAATAGTGACTATTGAACTTTTAAAAATAAATTAAGAGGTCTTCAAAGAGATCTATTCAACACTACCTATCATTCCACATCTTTCTTGCTAATGGAATTCTGGTTAGGAAATCATGAGTTTCACATTGAGCTCTCTAGCCTTAGACATCAACTCTTATACATCTAATCCAATTATAATTATTTTCCCTTTGGAAGAGACTGGTTTGAGCACGAATATGTGACACAACACTTACCAATAATATGTAAAGAAAGTCTTAGAAGCATTATAGAACTTTCCAGCTCTTGAGAGTGGGAGACAACTCAAATTTCAGTTCAACACAAAAGCTTTATTCTAGCTCTCTCACTTTCCCCTCTTTCTTATGTATATCTTGTAGGTAACCAATCTCATTAGTTTGCTGACTGTGCTTTCTATGTTTCTTTTTGCCCAAATGAGCAGATGCATGTGTATTCTCTTAGTCTTTCTCATACAAATGTAGCAATCATACTTTACACTTTGCATGCTCTCATTTATAATATTTGTAGCAATCACCCTAAATCAGTTTAGTGAAGATCTTCCTCTCTGTTTCTTCTTAGCTATATGATATGTGATTGTATACTATGTATATTATACCACAGTTTATTCAACCACTCTCTTATTTATGTCAGTTAGATCCTTCCTAACATTTTATAATACAAATAATACTGCAACAGATAATTTTATACATACATATGTTTTTATTGCTGGAGGGTGTATCCTTAGGGTAAATTCCTAAAAGTGAAATTTCTGGGTCAAAACATAATGTTTATGTAATTCAGTTAGACATTGTTAAATTTCCTTCCAAAAAGTTAGTATGTGATTAATTTTTGTCAGCAGTAAATTAGCATACCTATAGCCTTACAAACAGAATGCACTGTCCTACTTTTTTTTTTTTTAATTTTTGCCAATGTGATGGGTAAAAGATGGAAGGTTAAAAATGTTATAGAGATGGAGATAGAGCAAGATAATCAAATAGAAGCCTCCACTAATTGTCCTCCTGACAGGAACACCAGATTTAACAACATGTACACACAAAAGCACCTTCTTAAGAACCAAAAATGAGGTGAGTGATCACAATACCTAGTATTAATTTTATATCACTGAAAGAGGCACAGAAGAGGTTGAAAGACAATCTTAAATCATTGACACCACTGCTCCTCCATTCCTTAGCAATGGCTGTGTGGCACACAGAATCTGAGTTCTTGGGGGAAGAAGAATGCAAAGATTATGGGACTTTGCATTGGAACTCAGTGCTGCCCTTCACTGCAGAAAGGAACACAGGCAAAACTCAGCTGACACCCACACAGGGAGTATTTAAATTAGCCCTAGCCAGAAAGGAACTGTCCATCCCAGTGGTTGGAACTTGAGTTCTCACAAGCCTCACCACCATAGACTAAAGTGCTCTGGGGCCCTAAATAAACTTAAAGGGCAGTCCAGGCAGCAAGGACTGCACTCCTAGGTAAGTCCTGGTACTGTGCTAAGTTTGGAGCCAGTGGACTTGGGGGGCACATGACTTAGGAACATGACAGCCAGTGGGGGCAAGAGAGTGCTTATGCCACCCCTCCCCCAACCCCAGGCAGCACAGCTCCCAGCTCCCAGCTCCAGGAGGGACTCCTTCCTTCTGCTTGAGGACAGGAGGCGGGAGAATAAAGAAGGCTTTGTCTTGCAACTTGAATACAAGCTCAGCCACAGCAGGATAGGCCACCAGACAGAGCCATGAGGCCCCCATTCAAGGTCCTAGCTCCTGGATGACATTTCAAGACACACTCTGGGCCAGAAGGGAAGCTGCTGCTGTAAAGGGAAAAGCTAGTCTTGGTGGGACGCATTATCTACTGACTAAAGAACCCTTGGGCCCTGATCATCAGCAGCACTAGTGAGGTAGTGCACGCCATGGGTTTTGGGTGAGATTCTGAGATGTGCCGGCTTCAGGTATGACCCAGGACATTCCCAGCTGTGGTGGCTATGAGGAAAGACTCCTTCTGCTTGAGAAAAGCAGAGAAAAACATAAACGGGACTTCGTCTTGCAGCTTAGGCAACAATTCAGCCACAGTAGGGTAGAGCACCAAGCAGGCTCTTAGAGTTCCTGATTCCTGGCCTTGGCTCTTGGATGCCATCTCTGGACCTGCCATGGCTAGAGGGGAGTCTACTTCTCTGAAGGGTGAGTCCCAGACCTGGCAGCACTTACCACCACGTGACTTAAGAGCTCTTGGGCCTTAAGTGAGCATAAACAGTAGCCTGCAGTGTCCCATGGGCCTGTGGTAGTGGCGGCCATGAGGAGAGACTCCTCTACCTGGGGAAAGAGGAGAGGAGAGTAGAAAGAATTTTGTCCTGTGGTTTTGGTGCCAGTTCAGCCACAGTAGAATAGAGCACCAGGTGGATTTCTGATTTCCTGACTTTGGGTCCTGGCTCCCCGATGGCATCTCTGGACAAGCCTGGTTCAGGGGAAACTTGCTGCCATTAAGGGAAAGATACAAGCCTAGCTGGATTTGCCACCTGCTGATTGTAGAGCCTTGGAGCCCTGGGTAAACATAGGCGGTAGCCAGGTAGGGGTTAGAGCAGCCCTTGGCTGAGTCCCAGTGTTGTGCTGGTTTTAGGTCTGACCCAGTAGTCCTTGTGGTGTGACCATGGGGGTGATTGTGTTACCCCTACCACAGCTCCAGGCTACTCAGCACAGAAAGAGAAACTCCCTTTGTTTGGGAGAAAGTAAGGGACGAGAACAAGAGTCTCTTCATGGTAATTCAGAGAAATTTTCCTGATCGCACTGAACTCCACCAAAGCAATACCTCCACAAGTCTGAAAGAATCATATCGCTACTGGGCTCAGGGTGCCCCCTAATGCAGATCTGGCTGTAGTGACCAAAACCTTAGATCATGACACCCAAGTCCCTTCAAATATCTGAAAAGCCTTCCCAAGAAGGATGAGTAAAAGGAGTCCAGACTGTGAAGACAATAAATACCTAACTCTTCAATGCCCAGACACCAGTTAAATCCACAAACATCAAGAGCATCCAGGAAAACATGGCCTCACCAAACTAAATAAGGCACTAGAGACCAATGCTGGTGACCCAGAATATGTGACCTTTCAGACAGAGGATTCAAAACACTGTTTTGAGGAAGCTCAGTGAAATTCAAGATAATACAGAGAAGGAATTCAAAATTCTATCAGATAAATTTAACGCAGAGTTTAAAATAATTAAAAATAATCAAGCAGAAAAATGCAATTTCCATATCGAATAATGCATTACAGTGTCTTAATAGCAGAATGAATCAAGCAGAAGAAAAAATTAGTGAGCCTAGAGATAGGCTGTTTGAAAACACACGGTGAGAAGAGACAAAAGAAAAAAGAATAAGAAGAATCTACAAAATCTGAAAAATAGCATCAAAAGGGCAAATCTAAGAGTTATGGCCTTAAAGAAAAGGTAGAGGAAAAGACAGGGATATAAAGCATATTAAAAAATATAATATCAGAAAAGTTCTCAAACCTAGAGAAAGATATCAATATTCAAGTACAAGAAGGTTATAGAACACCAAGCAGATTTAATCCAAAGAAGACTACCTGAAGGCATTTAATAATCAAACTCCCAAAGGTCAAGAATAAAGAAAGCATCTAAAGGTAAGAGAAAAGAGACAACATACAAGAGAACTCTAAAACATCTGGCAGAAGGCTTTTCAGTGGAAACCTTACAGGCCAAGAGAGAGTGACATGACATATTTAAAATGCTGAAGGAAAAAACTTTTACCCTAGAATAGTACATCCAGTGAAAATATTCTTCAGCCATGAAAGAGGAATAGACTTGCCCAGACAAAGAAAAGATGCGGGTTTTCATCAATACCTCTGTCCTGCAAAAAGCTAAAGGAGTTCTTCAATCTGAAAATAAAAAGCATGTTAATGAGCAATAAGAAAATATCTTTAGATACAAAACTCACCAGTAGTACTAAGTACATAGAAAAACACAGACAATTATAACACTGTAGTTGTGGTGTGTAAACTACTCATATCTTAAACAGAAAAAATAAAAGATGAACCAATAAAAAACAAGAACTACAACAACTTTTTAAGACATAGTCCAAAAAGATATAAATAGAAACAACAAAAGTTAAAATGTCAGGGATGTCAGGACAAAGTCAAAGTTTAGAGTTTGTGTTAGTTTTCCCTTTGCTTGTTTGTTAGTTTATGCAATCTGTGTTAAGTTGTCATCAGCTGAAAATAATGGGTTATAAGACATTATTAGCAAGCCTCATGGTAACCTTAAATCAAAAAACATACCATGGATATACAAGAAATAAAAAGCAAGACATTAAAACATAATACCAGGAAAAAGTCATCTTCACCAAAAGGAAGACAGGAAGAAAGGAAAGAAGGACGAGAAGACCACAAAACAGCAAGAAAACAGATAAGAAAATGGGAACTGTAAGTCCTTACTTATTAATAATAATGTTTAATGAAAATGGACTAAACCCTCAATAAAAAGACACAGAGTGGCTAAATGGATAAAAAGACAAAACCCAATGGTCTGCTGTCTCTAAGAAACACACTTCACACATAAAGACACACATAGACTGAAATTAAAGGGGTGGAAAAAGATATTCCATACGAATGCAAATAGAAACAATAAAAGAGCAGAAATAGCTATACTTATATCAGACAAATAGATTTCAAGACAAAAAGTATAAAAATAGACAAAGAAGGCCATTATATAACGATAAAAGTGTCATTTCAGCAAGAGGATATAACAATTGTAAATATATATGCACTCAAAACTGGAGCAACCAGATATATAAAGCAAATATTATTAGAAATAATGAGAGAGATAGACTACAATACAATAATAGCTAGAGATTTCAACACCACCACTTTCAGCAATGGACAGATTGTTCAGACAAAATCAACAAAGAAACGTTGGACTTAATCTTCCCTATAGAGCCAATGGATTTAATAGATATTTACAGAAAACTCCATTCAATGGCTGAAGAATACACATACGTTTTCCTAAACCCATGGATCATTTACAAGCGTAGAACATATGTGAGGCCACAAAACACATCTTAAACATTCAAAAAATCAAAATCATATCAAGTATCTGACCACAATGGAATAGAACTAGAAGTAAATAACAAGGGGAATTTTGGAAACTGTACAAACAGATGAAATTAAACAATATGCTCCTGAATGACCAGTGGGCCAATGAAGAAATTCAGAGGAAACCTGAAAATGTTCTTGAAATGATAATGGAAGTACAACACACCAAACCCTATGGGGTACAACAAAAGCATCACTAAGATGGAAGTTTATAGCTGTAAGCACCTACATCAAAAATAGAAAAGCTCCACACAAGTAACCTAATGATGCATCTTAAAGAAATAGAAAAGTGAGAACAAACTGAAACCAAAACTAGTAGAAGAAAATAAATAATAAATATTAGAGCAGAAATAAATGAAATTGAAATGAATAAAATAATACAAAAGACTAATGAAATGAAAAGTTTTTTTGAAAAGATAAAATTGACAAATCTTTAGCTAAACTAAATAAGAAAAAAAGAGAAAATGAAATAAATAAAATCAGGGTTGAAAAGGGTGACATTATACCTGATACCCCAGAAATTCAAAGGATCATTACAGGTTACTATGAGCAATTATATGCCAATAAATGGGGAAGAAATAGATAAATTCCTGTACACATTCAATCTACGGAGGTTGAACTACAAAGAAATCCAAAACCTGGATAGACCAAAAATAAATAATGAGATTGAAGCCATAATAATAATTTAAAAAGTCTCCCAGCAAAGTCAGAGGCCCCATGCTTTCACGGCAGAATTTAAGTCTTTATTTAAAGAAGAAATAATACCAATTCTACTCAAGCTATTCCAAAAAATGGAGGAGTAGAAAATACTTCCAATCTCATTCTCTCAGCCAGTATTACCCCGATACCAAAAACAAAGACACATCAAAAAAAAGAAAACTACAAGCCACTATCCCTGATGAACACTGATGCAAAACTTCTCAAAAACATAGTAAAAAAATTAAATTCAACAACCTGTTTAAAAAGATCATCATGACCAAGTGGGATTTATCTCAGGGATGGATGGATGATTCAACACAAAAAAATCAATCATTGTGATATATCATATCAAGAGAACGGACAAAAACTATATGATAATTTCAATTGGTGCTGAAAAACCAATTGATAAAACTCAATATCCAGTTATAATAAAAACATTAAAAAAACTAGCTACAGAAGGAAAGGACCTCAACACAATAAAAGCCATATATAACAGACTTATAGCTAGAATTATACTGAATAGGGAGAAACTGAAAGCCTTTCCTCTAAAATCTGGAACAAGAAAAGGATGTCTGCTTTTGCCACTGTTATTCAACATACTATTGAAATTTCTAGCTAGAGCAATCATACAAAGGAAATAAATAAAGGGTAACCAAATTGGAAAAGAAGTCACATTATATTTGTTTGCAGATAATACAATCTTATATTTGGAAAATGATAAAGACTCCACCCAAAAAAACCTGTTAGAACTAAGAAATAAATTCAGTAAAGCTGCAAGATACAAAATCAACATACACAAATTAGTAGCATTTCTACATGCCAACAGTATGCAATCTGAAAAAGAAATCAAGAAAGTAATCTCACTTACAATAGCCACAAATAAACTTAAGTACCTAGAAATTAGCCTAAGCAAGGAAGTGGAATATTTCTACAATTAAAACTATAAAACACTGAAGCCAGAAATGAAACAGGACACAAAAAATGGAAATATAGTCCATGTTCATGAATTGGGAGAACCAACATTTTTTAAATCTCCCAACTATACCCGAAGCCATCTACAGATTGAGTGCAACCCCTACCACATTCTTCACACGGTGTGGACAATGAGATTATTCACAGAGTATCTATCAATGACACTCTTTACGAAAATATAAAAACAATTCTAAAATTTACATGAAATTACAAAAAACCCAGACTAGCCTAAGCCATCCTTTTTAAAAAGAACAACACTGAAGGAATCACATTACCTGACTTCGAGCTATACTACAGTGGTATAGTAACCAAAACAGCATGGTACTGGCATAAAAACAGACACACAGACCAATGGATCAGAATAGAAAACCCAGGAATAAATTCATACATCTACAATGTAATTTTTGACAAAGGTGCCAAGAACGTACGTTAGAGAAAGGACAATCTCTTCAATAAATGGTGCTGGGAAAACTGGATATCCATATGAAGAAGAATGAAACTAGACACCCACCTCCTGCCATACACAAAAATCCAATAAAAATGGATTGAAGACTTAAATCTAGAACCTCAAACTCTGAAACTGCTAAAAGAAAGCATTGGGGAAACTCTCCAGGTCATTGGTCTGGGCAAAGAGTTCTTGAATAATACCCACAAGCTTAGGCAACCAAAGCCAACATGGATAAATAAGATCACATCAAGTTAAGAAGCTTTTGCATTGCAGTGGAAACAAACAAGGTGAATTGACTCTCCTTAGAATGGGAGAAAATATTTGCAAAGTACCTATCTGACAAGAGATTAATAACCAGAATAAATAAGGAGTTCAAACAACTCAATAGGAAAAAAAATCCAATAATGTGATAAAAAATTGGGCAAAAGATTTGAATAGACATTTTTCAAGCAAAGACATACAAATGGCAATCAGGTATATGAAAATGTGCTCAACATCATTAATCATCAGATAAATGCACATCAAGACGACAATGAGATATCATCTCAACAGTTAAAATGGTTTCCATACAAATGACAGGCAATAACAAATGCCAGCAAGGATGTGGAGAAAAGGGAATCCTTGTACACTGTTGCTGGGAATGTCAATTAGTACAACCATTATGGAGAACAGTTTGAAGGTTCTTCAAAAAGTAAAAATATAGCTACCATGTGGTTCTGCAATCCCATTACCTGGTATATCCCCAAAGAAATGAAATCAACATATCTAAGAGAAATCTGCAGTTCTGTATTTCTTGCAGCATCATTTATGATAGCCAAGATTTGGAAGCAAACTATGTGTCCATCAACAGATAAATGGATAAAGAAAATGTGGTACATATACACAAAGGAGTACTATTTAATCATAAAAAGGGTGAGATTCTTCATTTGCAGCAACATGAATGGTACTGGAAGTCATTATGTTAAGTGAAATAAGCCAAGTACAGGAAGACAAATTTCACATGTTCTCACTTATTTGTAGGAGCTAAACATTAAAACAATTGAACTCATGGAGATAGAGAGGATAAAGATGGTTACCAGAGGCTTGGAAGAGTAGTAGGGGTTGTGGGGGAAAAGTGGGAATGGTTAATGGGTACAAAGATAGAAAGAATGAATAAGATCTACGATTTGATTTTACAACAGGGTGACCGTGGTCAATAATAACTTCATTGTACATTTAAAAATAATTAAGAGTATTATTGGATTTTTTGTAACACACAAAAAATTAATGCTTGAGGGGATGTATATCCCATTTACCCTGATGTGATTATTACATGTTGTATGCCTCTACCAAAATATCTTAGGTATTCCATAAATACATACACCTACTATGTACCCACAGAAATTAAAAATAAATTAAAAAAATAAAAAATAAAGAAAATTTAATAAAAATAAAAAATACAGTGTAATTTATTTTTTCCAATTATGAGTGATGTTGATAGTTTCTTTATATTTAAGAGCCATTATTATTATTATTGTGTGACTATTCTATTTATATTTGTGCCCATTTTTATGTGGGAATTTTTGCCTTTTCACAAAAATTATACAAATATACAAAAAGTGTATATGACAAAATATACCGGGAAGCCATGCAATATAAAATATACCAAATATACTACTATACTAATATACAAAATATACTATGCAACTATATAAAATAATATAAAATATACTAGAGATAGAAGCCATAATAAAAAAGTCTCCCAGCAAAGAAAAGCCAGAGACCCCATGGTTTCACAGCAGAATTTAAATCTTTATCTAAGGAAGAAATAATACCAATTCCACTCAAGCTATTTCAAAAAACGGAGGAGTAGAAAATACTTCCAAACTCATTCTCTCAGCCAGTATTACCCCAATACCAAAAACAAAGACACATCAAAAAAAGAAAACTACAAGCCATTATCCCTGATGAACACTGATGCAAAAATTCTCAAAAACATAGTAAAAAAATTAAATTCAACAACCTGTTTAAAAAGATCATCATGATCAAGTGGGATTTATCTCAGGGGTAAAAGGGTGATTCAACACAAACAAATCAATCACTGCTTTCATGCTACAACAGCGGAACTGTTTTTTTGCGACAGAGACCACATAGCCTGTAAGGCCTAAAATATTTGCTAACTAGTGTTTTCCAGAAAAACTTAAAAACTACTGTTCTATATCATACCAACCATAGCCAAACTTCAGGAGTTCCAGTAAGAAGTTCATTCTTCAACAGCTGTCTGATGTTTTACATTGCTAAAGTTACACAGTTCAGTTTTCATCCTCAGTGATAACAAAGAAAGCAACTGGATATTTAAAATGCCAATTTAAATAATGATATTTATGTCTGTGTACAGAAATTAGCATTTAAAAAATCATATCTTTCTACTGAATCATAAACTTCTTTACTGGATTTTTAAAAAAATGTAAACTGATTTTTATTGAGCATTCAAGAGTACATTTATGTCTCTGGGTCTGGCTTTCCCAGTGAACAAAGAACAAGTTGAACACCAAGGTTGCTCCCCGTATTGCCATGTTTTAAAAGAGCATTAAACTAAGAAAGACTATTAACAAATGACTTGGAAGGTTATTAGAATTTTTATCCTCTGTAATAAAAGTCGATCTTCTCAAGTGTTTATTTTGAAATTCAATTTCAAAGGGTTTTATATAAATAATCTAGAAAACCTGTTGGTTTCTTGGTGAAAACATTATTGCTATCACTAGAGGGAGCTGGTTTTACATAAAATTAATGTATGTAGGACTGTATCTAGAAAAAGAAAAGCACTTTGTGGCTCATGTTAAGAAAAAGAACAAATCCTTTTCAAAATATTTTTTCTGCTAATAAATTGTACTTGTCAAGGAATTATAAACTGAAAGTTTTCTTCAAAGTACTGTAATCTCTGTTCCCAAGAGAATTTTTGATACTCTAAATGTGATAGTGGAATAAACATTCTATGGCGGTATTACTTAATTTTCATATAGTAGTATTGATGTTTGTAGTATTTTCATTGTTCTTTAAATTTATCCTACTTTAATTTACTTTAAAATAGAATTTTGTCATTGTTTAGTTTGAATAATATGCTAAGCAGAGTTTCAGAGTACAGAATAAGATTTTGGCTAAATTGTCTATTTATTTAATATAAAAGATATAAACATTCCTGTGTTACTTTGAAATGCCTGATTTTCAGTGAGTGTTAAAATGAAAAGAACCATTAAGTATTTGCTTTAACTTAAATACTTTCTTACATGTAAGTACTATTGTATTGGTAGCTGTCTCAAATTTATGTAAGTAAATTTACATAAATGTACATAGGTCACATTCAGAGTAAACTTACATAAAAACCAGATATTCAGCCAATAGCCAATAGCTTTGGCCAACTAGGAACTTACTAAATTCACAGTGTTTCCTTGAGAATTTTTAGTTGGAACTATACCTACTAAGTTTTAAAATAGGGCTAATTCGTCTCTCTACACTTTCTCTGATGCATGGATATAAATTCTTATAAATTATTTATACATCTCCTTTCAAGTTGAGCAAATCTCTAATTTCAAAACAGGATTGAAATTGGTAGAACATGTTTGATCAGGTGAATGGAGTTTTAATAGGTAAATATTTCAGACAGTGAGGAACTGGCCTTTGTTAGCTCATTGACCCATTTAAACCTCTTCCCACCACATACACACAAATTCTTGCCAAATTCAATGATCTACTTCAATTTTTAAAAAATTCAGATTATGCCCTTGCAAGATAGTATTTTTTTGCTACTGAACAAAAAGATTTTTGACATTTCTTGTATGTCACAACTTTTCACCTTTAGTCAAGTTTTTAAATTCATAATCTTGAGTAAATATCTCTGCAGCTATTCTTGAATCAACTAAAGAAAACTAAAAATATTACTGTCTAAGTTAACAAATGTTCATTAGTTGCTCATTAATTATAATTGAAACTATTGACAATGAAGTAGAAAAAAGGGTAAGGAGTTGATTTAAAAGACAATTGTTTTTCTTTCAAAGAAAGAGCCAACTGGAAACCAAAACAAAGCTGACAATGGCTTTTCTTTCTTACCTATTCTGGTCTCAGTAACCAGCGGTAAACAATAAAGGTTCGTTGTTGTGTCTGCTAAGAAGAGTATGAACAGCTGTTGCAAGCCACAGTAAATTGTTCAGTGGATTTTCTCTGTAGAACTTGTTGATTTGAATCACAATGGGGTTTCAAGCAACTTGATAAACCTTTGTCAAGATTTTTAAGTGGAAGAAAAAAATGGTGAAATGTGCAACTTGTAGAAATTGTTTTTCCTAGTGCGGTCCCAAATGGCGCCATGCTTTCACTCTCCCAATGTGCTCTAATGAAGAAGGGACATAGAGGTCATTGAGGTCAACGGCAAATCAGCAAGAGCTGACAAGATGTGATTCTTGGCACTAAGAATGGCTAAATGCCACCAACCCCTCCAGACTATTTTCCAAATATTTTGGATTTTACAAAGACCAAAGACTTTGACCAAACTGTTTCTCTCTCCACTCCATTTTTAGCTCTAAATTTATACTTACAAAGCAAACTCAAACCAGGACTTCTGAATAACACATAGTTCAGCAGTTTGAAGTGGTGTGGAACCTATACTCAAATTATATGTGGGCCTCTCAGCCCTTAGAACTGGAAGCTGGGAAGTTGATCACTATTTTCACTTTCTAGCTGGAAGACAGTGAGGTTAAGGAGACTCAACCAAGTTAAATCCAGGCTTTTTTTTTTTTTTAACTTCTTGTCCCTGAATGGAGTTTTGGAGGTCTTTGAAATCTTAGAAATGCTATGTAAATTTTTATGTTATGTATATCTGTGTATTTTGCTGGTATGTAATGTTCATGATTTTACCAGAGTCTCAAAGGGTCCACAAAAACTTAATATGCTGAAAGCAATAAAAAAAAAAATTATCTTCTGGAAAAATGTAAGTTTCTCCACTTAATCTTCACAGCAATTCTGTAGATTGGCTAAATGTCACAGCCAATGGTTAATACAGATTCTAGAAGCAGACTGCCAGGGTTCCAATTTCAGTTCTGCCACTTATTAGCTGTATGAACTGACTTTCTGCACCTCAGTTTCCTCATCTGCAAAATGAAATAATAATTGTACCTATTCCATAGGGTTATGATGAGGAATAAATGAGGTAATATTTGTAAAGTACCTTGTCCTTGCTACAAGATAAATGTTGTGTGTGTCTGTGTGTGTGTGTGTGTGTGTGTGTGTGTGTGTTTGAAAAACACTAAATATTAATCCCCAGGGTTTAGATGATGAAACTGTGTTAAGAGATTTGCCTAAAATCACATTGCTTATAAGAGGAAGAAACAGGTCTAAAATTCAGAGGGGATGTTTTGTTTTCTTTTGTTTCCATTTAAATAGTGCTAATCATTGGCCCTGATCAGTTCTCTATGTGTGGTCTCTTAGCTTCCATTTCCTCTCTATTCCACCACCCTGCCCGATGTTGTCCTTTTTTTGTTTGTTTGTTTGTTTTAGAGAGACAGAACCTCCCTCTATCACCCAGGCTGGAGTGCAGTGGCACGATCTCAGCTCACTGCAACCTCTGCTTCCAGGGATCCAGCAATTCTCCTGCCTCAGCCTCCCGAGTAGCTGGGACTGCAAGCGCACATTGCCACGCCCGGCTAATTTTTTTGTATTTTAGTAGAGACAGAGTTTCACTGTGTTGCCCAGACTGGTCTCAAATTCCTGAGCTCAGGCAATCCACCCATCTCAGCCTCCTAAAGTGCTAGGATTACAGGCGTGAGCCCCAATGTTGTACTTTTAAAATCACTTTGTATGCATCTTCCACCGCATTTTGCTCTCAAAACTTCAAAATCTCCCCGTTATCTGGTTTGAATCAAACTTTAATTTAAAACAAGGAGTTGTTGGAGCACCAGTCTGTGAGAGGTGGTGACTTACTAATGAAGTATTAAAATAAAATTTATTTATCCAAACTACTCTTCTAGAGTCATTTAAAATGAGATAGAGAGAAGTTCACCCACTCCTTCCCTCCTACTGTATGTGCAGTCACACACACACAAACACATATACACACATGCACATGCACACGCACAGACACACACACACACCCCCCTCAGACAAACTCAAACCGAATCGCTCTGGCTAATTTTAGTGCTTTTCTTTTGCTAAAAGGAGTATCTAAATTTGTGGCAAATTCAATTGTTCTGGACAAGAGAGGAGAGATTGATCCCTATCACCTAATATAAGGGGCTTCTTTATCCCTTCTCTACATGGCTGTTAAGCTGCAAGACCCTGAAATTACTAACCAAATACTAAAAGAACAAATGTTTGAAGAGGCACCAATTATTAACTTACCCAACATAACCAGCTTAGAATCCTTCCTGAGTGCCCTCAAATTTTCATCTAGCCGTGATTCTGATCACAGGTTATAAAACCTTTACTATACAATTCTGTCTCACCTGGAATACCTCATTACCTGGAATAGAAGTCATGTCAACATTTCAGTCCAGGTTCTTTATGTCTCCTAGCCCTCATTCTTCCTCATCCAAGTTATCACAAATGAGAAGAATGGTTTTCTTTTCTATGACCACCAAATGTATTAGATAGTAGTGGAAATTCCATTGGTAAAATCTCACCAAGAAATTTAGTTTTGAATCCTGTTTCCCACTTGTTTGCCATATTACCTAGAGAAATTTAAATAGATTTCTCTGAGCTTCATTGTCTTTTTCATCTATCAAACTGGAAAATAGCATCTATTTCAAGGATTGATGTAAGGGTAAAATAAAATGCCACACAAAATATATCTTGGCATAGGGCAGCTGCTCAATGAATGCTAATTTTTTTCATTAAATTGTAGTTAAAGATTTACTGTATAAATATAATTTGTTATATTCTTGAGTGTTTTACAGTTTGCAGAGAGAGCTTTTACATATGTCATTGCATTTGCTCCTCATGATGATTCCGTGAAAAAAAACTATGATCGTTATCCTACCAATATAGAAATGGTGTATGATAATGATTAAATGGCTTGCCTTCAACTATACAGCCTCAGAGCTGGGATTGAAACATATATCATTTTTTAAATTATGTCAATATTTAAATTTATTTTTCATTCATTATCAGTGCCTCTTTTTTGTTTGTTTACTTTTAAAATATTTTAAATTAGCTTTAATTACAAGAAGTATTAATATAATACATTATCATGGTTAAGCAAAAAACTACAAAATAAATACATATATAGGCCATCCCCTTTCTAAGATTCTCCAAAAATACTTCTTTTATTTATTTTTTAAAATAATTTCAGCTTTTAGTTTCAGTGGGTACAGGTGCAAGTTTGTTACATGGGAATATTGCATGATGCTGAAGTTTGGGATACAGAGGAACCTGTCACCAGGTATGGAGCATAGTACCCAATAGGTAGGTTTTCAGACCTTGCCCCCATCTCTCTCTACCACCTCTAGTAGTCCCCAGTGTTTATTGCTCCCATGTTTACATCCATGTGCATTCAATGTTTAGCTTCCACTTGTAAGTGAGAACATGCGGTATTTGGTTTTCTGTTTCTGTGTCAATTCACTTAGAATAATGGCTGCCAGCTGCATCCATGTAGTCACAAAGGACATGATTTCATTTTGTATGGCTGTGTAATATTCCATGGTGTATACATACCACCCTTTCTTTATTCAATCCACCATTGATGGGCACCTAGGATGATTTCTGCTAGTGCATGTGTCTTTCTAGTAGTATGATTTATTTCGTTTAAATATATATAATAATCTCATTATATATATATTTATATATACACATATATATTTTATATATATACACATATATTTTATATATATACACATATTTATATATATATATATATAAAATAATGAGATTGCTAGGTGAAATGGTAGTTCTAAGTTGTTTGAGAAATCTTCAAACTTCTTTTTACAGGGACTGAACTAATTTACATTCCAACCAACAGTGTATAAACATTTCCTTTTTTCTGCAACCCAGCCAGAGTCTGTTATTTTTTGACTTTTTAACAATAGCCATTCTGACTGGTGTGAGGCAATATCTCGTTGTGGCTTTTATTTGCATTTTTCTGATGATTAGTGATGATGAGCATGTTTTTATATGTGTTGGTTGCTTGTATGTCTTCTTTTGAGAAACGTCCATTTATGTTCTTTGGCCATTTTTTAATGGGGTTATTTGTTTTCTGGTTGTTGATGTAAGTTTCTTATAGATTACAGATATTAGACTTTTTTCAGTTGCATAGTTTGCAAATATTTTCTCCCATTCTGTGTGTTGTCTGTTTACTCTGTTGATAGTTTCTTTTGCCATGCAAAAGCTTTTTAGTTTAATCAGGTCCCACTTGTCAATTTTTGGTTTTATTGCAATTACTTTTGAGGAGTTGATTTAAAATAGTTTCCCATTCTCTATACTATATTAACACTTGAGGAAGTTTCACTGGATTAAACAGTGTTTTTTAAATTATTGTTTTCTTTCTTTTGTTTGTTTGTTTCTTGAGACAGAATCTCATTCTGTTGCCCAGGCTGGAGTGCAGTGGCACAATCTTGGCTCACTGCTACCCCTCTCTCCCAGGTCCAAGCAATTCTCATGCCTCAGTCTCCTCAGTAGCTGGGATTGCAGGAGTGCATGACCACACTTGGCTAATTTCTGTATTTTTAGTAGAGATTGGGTTTCACCGTGGTGGCCAGGCTTGTCTCAAACTCCTGACCTTAGGTGATCTCAGGTAGGAGGCCTACCTAAACAGTGGTTTTAAACCTAGTTTTGTCCTAAGTCACTTAACATCTGCAATTCTTAATTTCCTCACCTGTTAAATAAAAAGGCAGAACCAGACCACATTTTAACCCCGTTCCAGATTTTAAATTGTTGGCTATAGAGTTCTAATATGATACTAAAACTAAACAAAAACTTTCCCCATTTCCATGGCCTCTGAAATGTTAGGGCTTAATCATTTTTTTCACTTATTATAAAAAAAACTCATAGGTGATATTTTCTTAATCATAGGTCATTTCCTAAATTGTGTTTCCCTAAGTATAACTGAATGAACCTCAAATAATAGTGTGAGAATGTGTGACAGTGTGATATAATGATATCAAAAAGATTCATGAAGTTTTCCCAAATGTTTTGCTTTCTATTCCCCTAAAATTTTTTGGTTTCAATTAAAAATGGAGGAGTGAAAATTGGAACTGCCAGAATCTAATTTCATAAATTATTGTACATACAAAATCACTCATAAAATTTTTATGCTTAATACTTTCTCTCCAACTGATAATTGCTTCCTGCTGTTTCCAAGAATTAATGTGAATAAAACATGAAGTATTGCCTTTTTCACATGATGGCTTTGGCTTCTCTTTTTCCATACAGCTTTCTAAAAGAAAGGTTATAGAACATGTTACAAAACAAACACTGAGCTCTGAGCGTCCTCTTTCTTTTCTTGGATAATGGCATCATTATTTATTGGCAGGTTATGTTTCAGGATCTTTGGGGTGTCATTTTTCTGGCCTGAAACCTCTGGCTGGTGGTGTCTTTGCCTGAGTTTTGCTGGGGCCCACTAGGCTCGTTCTGCCCATTCAGCCTGGCAGGCTATGCTTGGCTCACACTACTGACCTGGATCCCACATCTGCCAAGGGCAAGTTAGATGTGGAGCAACAAGGGGTATGTGAGTGAGTTTGGGGTTTGGCCACTCGACAGTCAGACACACAGGCTGCTGCAGCAGAGCAGAAAGCTCCAGATGCCAGGTCTCTGCAAAGCTGTGGTTGGACCAGGTGCACCACAAGCAGCTTCCCCAGAGGCACCTGGGAATTGCATTGGCATCCAGAAACTTGGAGATGCCAGGCACTGCAGAATCCCAAAGAGGGAGTCAGCACTGGCTTGGGGAGCTCCCAGGTCTGGGCTCCCTAAAGGGCTGCAGCTCTTCTCTCTTCTCTTTCCCTGCAATGTGGCAAGCAAGGAGCATGTTTCAGCTATTTGTGTAATACTCTTTTAGCTCTGCCATTTGGCAGGTTCCTAGTTCTTGACTTGCAACCAAGAAGAGTGAGGTACACAGACAAGTGCAGGGTGAGCAAGATGATGAGGAGCTTTATTGAGCAATAGAACAGCTCACAGGAGAGAACCTCAATGGATAGCTCCTTTCCGCAGCCCGGGTGTCCTGACAAGTGTTCATCTCCTAGCAGAGAGGAGGCCCTGGAGTGGGTTACTCCTCTCTGCTGCTGGTCATCCCAATGTCTCCTGCTATCAACAGAGAGGGTAGCTCCTCTCTGCAGCTGGTCGTCTGTCATCTGCTCAACTCTGGCTGAGCCTGGGCTTTTATGGGCTTTGGAGGAGAGGAAGTGCATGCCAGTTGGCCAATGGGTAACTACAGGTGGCCCGAAAAAGGCACCACCAGTTCCCACTTCAGTCCTTGGGACTGGCATCTTGGCCCCCAGCCTTCAGACCTTCCCTAGCCTGAAGGTGGGCCTCACTGGGGACTCATCCCCTTCCACCCAGGAATCTGTCTGTGTCCTGCTGCCATTTATGGCACCCAGGCTCAGCCCCAACTTTGCTCCAAGATCTGAGTGGGCTCCAAAGGCAAGGAGAAAACAGGCAGCAAGAGCAGGCACTTCCGAACCTGTGAGGGCAGGGGATGGGGAATGCCCTGTGAGTGCAGAGATGCCCAGCTCTGAAGTCACAGCTTAGGTGGCTGTAGCTGCACTGGGGAGGGTGGGGTTCCTGCCTGCACCCTGGATCAGGAGGCCTGGATCCACAGCCATGACTTGGGTGTCTGCAGCTGCACCTAGGAGGATGTGTCCCCAGGCTGCTCCCTGGAGCAGGAGGCCCAGAACCACAGCCGTGACTTGAGTGGCTGCAGCCCCACCTGGGAGGGTGGGGCTCCTGCCTGCTCTGTGGAGCCATTGGCCCAGGCCATGCCTCCCTGCTGCAGCTGGTTTGAAAGCAGTGGCAGTTCCACAGGGTCTCCACTGCCATCAGTTAGAAAACCTGGATCACTCTGAATTGTCCCACTACCTCACCTCACCCCAGATTTGACTTGTCTCTAAAACATCTCTTGAACTTGATGGTGTTTCTGCACTACCAATGCCTCGGTCTCTTGCTTGGACTACTGGCTTGATTTCTGTCAGAACTTCTTGCCACCAGACTTGCTCACACCTCCCTTTTTTGAAATGATCTTCCCAGAAAAACAAATTAGTTTTTTCCCTTTATGATCTAAAGTCCTTCATTGCTTTCTTCCTCTGAATTATTGCCTTTGAAATAATGAACCAACCTCTTAGCAAGTAGTGTCTTCATGATTTGGTTTTAGGGCCCTTCTCAGTTTTATATCTAGACCTCATTTTTACATAACTTGTAGACCTATCATTCATACAAAATTATTTCCAGGGGTCCATGTCTTTGCATGTTTTTCTTGTTCTCTATTTCTGTAAAGCTCTCCCTGACTGAGAACTGATGCTCATCCTTTCACTGCAATTAGAGTAAAAGTTACTCTGAGAAGATTCCTCTGGCCTTCCTTGATACTTATGTAGAATTAAGGATCTTATCTCTAGGATACCATTGGTTTTGTGCATATGTCTTTTATGGGATTTCTGTTGAACTTTAATTAATTATTTGCCTGTCTATAATTCTCATTATACTTGGAGATCTGTTAGGTTGTTAATAGACATATATTGAATGAATAACAAATGCCAAAGTTTAGTATTGACCCCAAATATATATTACTGAACCCTAAATCAAAGAACATCAACAATGTTTGTGATTTAGATTAGTTCCTACGACAGACACAAATGATGATGGGTACATTAATTAATAATATGGAACACAAACTGAAAAAAGCTGTGTGCATCACTAATAGCCAGCTAACTGCTTTAGACAGTAAGTGCTATAAATTCAGGAACAGAGCCTGTTTGGACTGGAGAGATCTGGTAAAGATTTTTGAAGGAGTAATTTAAGCTAAACCTTAGAAAGTATTTAGGATTTAAGAGGTAAAGAGGAAAGGAGAAAGCATTTGGGAAAAGGGGAAAAGTGTAATCAAAGTCATAGAGATAGAAGAGGATAAAGAGAGTTCATAGAAGAGTGAGTTAGCAAATTTGACACATTATGCTAGGTTAGAAAAATAGAATGTGGCCACAGTATGCATGGATCTGTATGTCATACTGAGAATCATAGACCATATCTGGAAAATAGGGGTAAGCCCTAATAATGCATTTGGGGAGGGGAGTTTTAAAATATAAGTTGTGCTACTGGAAGAAAATGTTTTGATATGGATACCACCAGAAGGCTCCTGCAGCAGCATTTTAGAGCCTGACCTGAAGTGAAGTCAGTGAAAGCGTATTTAAAAAGACAGACTGTAGGAGGTTGAGTGCGGTGACTGCGGTCTGTAATCTTGGCACTTTGGGAGGCTGTGGCAGGCAGATCAAGAGGTCAGGAGATCGAGACCATCCTGGTTAACACGGTGAAACCCCGTCTCTACTAAAAATACAAAAAATTAGCCACGCGTGGTGGTGGGTGCCTGTAGTCCCAGCTACTCGGGAGACTGAGGCAAGAGAATGGTGTGAACCTGGGAGGTGGAGCTTGCAGTGAGCCGAGATTGCGCCACTGCACTCCAGCCTGGGCGACAGAGTAAGACTCCATCTCAAAAAATAAATAAATAAATAAAGACTGTAGGAGAAGTGACAGAGTTAGTGTTTCATTACACATGGACTATTGGTTAAAAAAAAAACAAAACACAGTATTAAACTTAAATGATCAAGTAATAATTGTAATATTAAAAATAATTAGTATTACTGAGTATACATTTAAAATTTTTTTAGTTTTTATTTTAGGTTTTGGGGGTACATGTGAAGGTATGTTACACAGGTAAATATGTTATGGGAATTTGTACATATTATTTCATCACCCAGGTATTAAGCCCAGTACCCAATAGTTATCTTTTCTGCTGCTCTCCCTCTTGCCACCTTCCACCCTCAAGTAGACCCCAGCGTCTGTCATTTTCTTCTTTGTGTCCATGAGTTATTATCATTTAGCTTCCACTTATAAGTGAGAACATGTGGTATCTGGTTTTCTCTTACTGAGTTAGTTTGCTAAGATAATATCCTCCAGTTCCATCCATGTTCCCATAAAAGACACGATCTCATTACTTTTTATGACTGCATAGTATTCTGTGGTATATACATACCAATTTTCTTTATCCAATCTGTCACTGGTGGGCATTTAGTCTTTGCTATTGTGACTACTGCTGCAATGAACATACACGTGCATGTATCTTTATAACAGAATGATTTATATTTGTGTGAGTAAAGGGATTGCTGGGTCAAATGATAGTTCTGCTTTTAGCTCTTTGAGGAATCATCATACTGCTTTCCAGAGTGGTTGTACTAGTTTACCATCAGGTGTATAAGTGTACCCTTTTCTCTGTAACTTCACTAGCAATTGTTATCTTTTGTTATCTTTTGGCTTTTTAATAATAGCAATTCTGACTGGTGTAGATGGTATCTCGTGGTTTTGACTTGTATTTCTCTAATGATCACTGATATTGAGTTTTTAGTCATATGCTTATTGGCCACATATATGTCTTCTTTTGAGAAGTGTCTATTCATGTCCTTTGCCTGCTTTCTAATGGAATTGCTTGTTTTTCTATTGTAAATTTGTATAGCAATTTTTTTAGATGCTGGATATTAGACCTTTGTCAGATGCATAGTTTGCAAATATTTTCCCCAATTCTGTATGTTGTGTTACTTCGTTGATAATTTCCTTTGCTGTGCAGAAGCTCTTTAGTTTAACTAGATCAAACTTGTCAATTTTTACTTTTGTTACAATTGCTTTTGGTGTCTTTGTCATGAAATCTTTGCCCATTCCTATGTCTAAGATGGTATTGCCTAGGTGATCTTGAGGAGTTTTTATAGCTTTTGGATTTACATTTAAGTCTTTAATTTATATTGAGTTGATTTTTATGTATGGTGTAAGGAAGGGGTCCAGCTTCAATCTTTTACATATGAATAATCAGTTATCCCAACATCATTTACTGAATAGGAGGTGTTTTCCTGATTCCTTGTTTTTGTCAGTTTTGTGGAAGATTGGCTGTTCATAGATGTGCAGCCTTATTTCTGGGCTCTCTATTCTGTTCCATTGGTCCATGTGCCTGTTTTTGTACCAGTACCATTCTGTTTTGGTTTACTGGTTATAGGGTTAGCCCTATAGTATATTTTGGGTATATTTAATTGAGGCATTTAGCCCATTTACATTCCAGGTTAGTATTGATGTGTGTGGATTTAATCCTGTCATTGTGCTGTTAGCTGGTTATTGTGTTGGCTTGTGTGGTTGCTTTACAGTGACTCTGGTAAGTATGTTTAAGTGTGTTTTTGTATTAGCTGGTATTGGTCTGTCCTTTCTATATTTAGGGCTACTTGCAAGATCTCTTGTACGGCAGGTCTGGTGGTAATGAATTTCCTCAATATTTGCTTATCTGAAAAGGATTTTATCTTTCCTTTGCTTAGGAAGTTTAGTTTGGCTGGATATAAAATTCTTGGTTGAGGATTTTTTTTCTTTAAGAATATTGAATATAGGCCTCCAGTCTGTTCTGGTTTGTAGGGTTTCAACCGGTAGATCCACTGTTAGCCTGATGGGGTTGCCTTTGTTGGTGATGTGCCCTTTCTTTCTAGCTGCCTTTAACATTCTTTCATTTTGATCTTGGGAAATCTGATGATCATATCTTGGGGATGATCTTGTGTAGAATCTTTCAGGAGTTCTCTGTATTTTCTGAACTTCACTGTTGGCTTCTCTAGCAAGGCTGCAGGAAGTTTTCATGAACGATACCCAATATGTTTTCCAAGTTGTTTGCATCCCACCCTTTTCAGGGATGCCACTGATTCCTAGAGTTGGCCTCTTTACATAATCCCATACTTCTCCAGGGTTTTGTTTATTCCTTTTTATTCTTTTTTCTTTATTTTTCTCTGTCTTATTTCAGAGAACCAGTCTTCAAGTTCTAAGATTCTTTCCTCAGCTTGCTTTATTCTGCTGTTAATATTGTGATTGCACTGTGAAATTCTTGTATTGTGTTATTCAGCTCTGTTAGATCCATTAGGTTCTTTTTTATACCAATAATTTTGTCCTTCAGCTCCTCTATCACTTTATTGTGTATCTTATTTTCCTTGGATTCAGTTTTGCTGTCCTCCTGAATCTCAGTGGTCTTTGTTCCTGTCCATATTCTGAATTATATTTCTCTCATTCAAGCCAGTTTAGCCTGATTAAGAGCTCTTGTTGGAAAATGGGTGCAGTCATTTGGCTAGTTGAGTTACCAGAGTTCTTGAGTTGGTTCTTTCTCATATCTGTATGTGAGTGTTTCTTTAACTGCACTGTAGATTGAGTGCAGTCAATAGATTTCTTTACTGGAGGTTTTCACTGGGCCAAGGCTTTGTGAGGTGTCTTTATTTGAAGCTGACTTCTTGTCTCTGGTTTCATAGGGGGTCTATTATTGAGGTATTTTTGGTGTTGAAGTTTTGGAGTGAGATCTAGCCGGTGGCACATAGGCTTATTGATCAGTTGGTAGACTCTTGTTTGGTTTTGTGGCTCCCCTGTGTTTCCTCACAGTTGCAGCCGTGTTTCCTCTTAATGTTGTGAAAGTGTGGGTTTGTCTCCCTCTTGAGTGTTGGCTGTAGATTCTAACTTGGCACTTCTGGGATATCCACTGCAGCTGTGGAGCAATCTCATGTTTATGTTTCTTTCCCAACTTGGAGGTAGCAGAGCAAGGGATTTTAGTAGTGGTTGTGGCTTAGGGTCATTTGTTTGTCTCCTGGGGGCTCTATCCAGAAAGATGTAGGTCAGGAATCACTCAGTCTAATCAGCCCAAGATAGAGGGTCTGTGCCGTGGGCCCAAGCCAGTGTTCCCTGTATGGTGACAAGCAGTGGGCGTGTGTGGCACCTATAGGAGACAGACTAGTCTCCTCTCCTTGAGTCAACTGCAGCTTGTTGGAGGTGTAGATAAGGCACTTAGGGTTTTTGCTCCATCGTTAGCCTGAGGGTGGCAAGGGCAGTTCCACTGCAGAGGCAGGGGCAGAAAAGCTTTCTTGTCCCTGTAGGCTCTGTCCAGAAAGTTGTCAAGTTGCTACTGGCTTCACAGCTCTAGTGAAGGCTGGCTGGAGGCCCATACCTGGAGGACTTGCCCAGTGACGAGATATGGGAATGGGCATCATCCATGTAACAGTCTGGCCACTTTTCCATATAGCTGCTGTGGTATGCTTGGGGACCTCTTCAGTGCCTAGTTGCCTCAAATTTTCCAGTACCTGGAGGTAGCACCGGTGAAGGTTGAGAAACAGCAAAAATGGCAGCCTGTTCCAAGCTTTGGGAGAGAGGTATGGGCCTGTTGCTGACCCAAAAGCACCTGTAGGACGTGGCTGGGGACCTTGATTAAGATGTCCCACCCAGTGAGGGAAAATGGGATTGGGGTCCTGCTTAAAAAAGCAGTCTGGCCATGTTTTGGTAGAGCACCTGTACTGTGCTGGGGGTCCACCCCAGTCCCCAGTTGCCTCAAACACTCTGAAGCCCAAAGGCTGGAATGGCTAAGTCACACAAACAGCAAATATGATGGCCCATCCTTCTCCCTGAAAGCTCTGTCCCAGAGAGGTTAAAAATCTCTGTCAGTCAGAGAACACCAATGAGTATGGCTGGAGGTCCTGGTTTAGAGGAGTAAGGAGGAACAAAATTGGGCACTTACTTAAAGTAGCAGTCTGGCCACATTTCGGTAGAGCAGCTGTGCTGTTCTGAGGAATCTCTTCCAACCTCAATCAGCTCAGACCCTCCAAAGGCTGAAGGCTGGAATGGCTAAGGCACCCACACAGCAAAGATGGCAGCCCACCCCTTCCCCTGGGAGCTCCTTCTTAAGGAGGTGCAATGCTGCGACCAGTGGCTGGCTGGAATTCCATTCCAGTGGGTCTTATCTTGTGAGGTGCCATGGAAGTGGGGCCTGCAGGCAGATGCTGGTCAGCCCCCTGGATTCAGCCTCCTTCCTAAGAATATGTACAGGGGTCTAACCCCCCATGTTGTGGGAGCTGCAACTACTTTTGCTGGAAAGCCTAATTATCTAAGGCTCCAGGTTCTCCAAGCACTCCTGAGTAGCACTCTGCCAAGACTCCACACAGCTCTGTCTATCAGACTGAAGGCTTTGGTGGAGTGAGTTTACAAGATCTCTATACCTGAGGACTGCAAAGATCTGTGGGAGAAGTGTGGTTTCCCAGGGGCACATATTCACCCACTGCTTCCCTTGATGGGGGTCATTCCCCTGGCTTCCTATTGCTCCAGGTGGGCCATTGTCCTGTTTTGCTTGTCTTTGTTTTCTGTGGATCAAGTTGTTTCCTTGATTAGTCCCAATGTGACTACCTGGATGTTTCAGTTGACGGTGTTATATTTATTTGCCCTTTCCATTCCTCTCCATGAGAGCCACACATACTAGCTGCTTCTTGTTGGCCACCATGGCCACTTTCCCCTAAATTTTTAAAATTTATCTTCTAAGAATATTTTTCAGAATGATTTCAGGGTCATAGCAACATTGACGAAGGTACAGATATTTCCCATATACCCCTGTCCCAACAAATGTGTGGGTTCCCTTATTTTAACACCCTTCACCAGAATAGTGCATTATTAAAACTGACAAGCCTACATTGATACATCATAATCACCCAAAGTCCATAGTTTACATTAGGGTTCACTCTTGTTTGTACATTCTGTGGGTTTACAAAATTGTGTAATGATATTTATCCACTATTAGAGTATTATATGGAGTATTTCCATTGTCCTAGAAATCCTCTGTAGTTTGCCTATTCATCCTTTCCCATCCCTTAACCCTTGACAACCACTGATCTTCTTACCGTCTCCATTGCTTTGACTTGTACCAGAATGTCATATAGTTGGAATCAAAGTATGTAGCCCTTTCAGGTTAGTTTATTTCACTTAGAAATATGCATTAAAGTTCCTCCATGTCTTGTCATGGCTTGATAGCTCATTTCTTTTTAGCACTGAATAGTATTTCATTCTTTGAATGTACCATATTTTATTTATTTATTCACCTACTGAATAACATCCTAGTTGCTTCCAAGGTTTGGCAATTATGAAGAAAGTTGCTTTAAACATGTTATTCATGTGAAGGTTTTTGTGTGGACATAACTATTCAACACCTATGGTTAAACACCAAGGAATGTGATTGCAGAGTAGTATGGTAAGAATATGCTTAGTTTTGTAAGAAACTGCCAAGCTGCCCATCAAAGTGGCTCTACCACTATGCATTCCCATCAGCAATGAATGAGAGTTCTTCTTGCTTGACATCTTCACCAGCATTTGATGTTGTCAGTGTTCTGGACTTTGGCCATCTAATAGGTACATAGTAGCATGTTATTATTATATTAATTTACATTTCCCTGACAGCATATGATGTGGAACATCTTTTTATATGGTTATTTGTCATCATTATATATTCTTTGGTGAGGTGTCTATGCAGGAGTTTGGTCCATTAATTGGGATTTTGTTTTCTTATTTTTTATTTTCAAGAATTTTTTGTATATATTAGATAACGGGTTTACTTTTTATCAGATGTATGGCTCTTTTGCAAACATTTTCTCCTAGTCTGTGGCTTCTCTTCTCATTATCTTGACATCATCATTTGCACAGAAGTTGTGTTTTTTTTTTTTTTGTAATTTTAATGAAGTTAAGCTTATCGATTATCTTGTTAATGGTTGGTACCTTTGGTATTGTATCTAAAAAGTCATGGCCATACCCAAGTTCATCTAGACTTTCTCCTACATTATCTTCTAAGTGTTTTATAGTTTTGCATTTTACATTTAAGCCTATAATCCATTTTGAATTAATTTTTGTGAATAGTGTAAGTCTATGTCTAGTGTCATATTTTTTACATGTGGATGTTCAGTTGTTTCAGCACCATTTGTTGGGAAAAACATCTTTGCTCCATTATATTGCCTTTATTCCTTTGTCAAAGATCCACGAACTACATGTACACAGGTGTATGCCTGGGCTCCCTATTTCTTTTTCATTGTCATCTATTCATCTATTATTTCACCAGTACCATACTGTCTTGATTACTGTATCTTTGTAGTACGTCCTGAAGTCAGGTAGTACCAATCTTTCAATTTTGTTCTTCTCCTTCAATATTGTGTTAACTACCCTGCATCGTTTCTGTCTCCAGAGAAACTTTAGAATCATTTTGTCAATACCCAAAAAATAACTTGCTGAGATTTTACTTGGGATTGTGTTGAATCTATAATAAAGTTGGGAAGAACTGACATCTTGAAAACATTAAGTTTTCCCATTCATGAACATGAAATATCTCTCCATTTATTTAGTTCTTTGATATCTCAGCAGTATTTATAGTTTTTCTCATACAGGTCTTATGAACATTTTGTTAGACTCTCCCTAAGTGTTTCATTTTTTGGGGTGACAATATAAATAATATTGTATTTTTAATTTCAAATTCCACTTGTTCATTGCTGATATATAGAATATCTGTTTAATTTTGTGTTACACTTGTATCCTGCAACAGTGCTATAATTGCTTATTATATCCAGGAGTGTTTTTACAGATTCTTTGATATTTTCTAAATAGACAGTTATGTCATCTGCAAAAAACACTGTTTCATGTCTTCCTTTCCAATCTATATACATTTTCTTTTGTTTTTGTTTTTTTTCCTACTTCATTAGTGAATACATCCAGAACTATATTGAAAATGATTCATGAGAAGGGGCATCCTTGTCTTGTTCTTGAACTTACTGGGTAAACTTTGACTATCTCACCATTAAGTGTGATGTTAGCTGTAGACTTTTTGTATATACTATCTCTCAAGTTGAGGAAGAACCTCTTTATTCAGAGTAACTGAGACATTAAAATCATGAATGGGTGTTAGATTTTGTCAAATGTTTTTCATGCATCTTTTGATATGATCAGGTATTTTTTTTCTTTTTTAGACTGTTGATGTAATGAATTTTCTAACACTAAGCCAGACTCACATACCTGGGATAAATCTTACTTGGTCATGTTGTTCAATTCTTTTTATACATTCTTGAATTTGATTTGTGTGTATCTTATTGAGAATTTTTGCATCTACATTCATGACAGACATAGGATTCTAGTTGCCTTTTCTTATTTTGTCTGATTTGGGTACTAGGATAGTACTGGCCTCGTAGATTGATTTAGGAAGTATTTGCTCTACTTCTACCTTCCAAAAGAAACTATAGATAATTGATGTAATTTCTTCCATAAATGCTGGAATTGATAGAATTTGGTAGATTTTGCTAATGAACTCATCTGGACCTGGTAATTTCTGTTTTGGAAGGTTATTAATCACTGATTTAATTCCCTCAGTAGATATAGGTCTACTCAGATTGTCTATTTCTTCTTGTGGGAGTTTTGACAAACTGTGTCTTCCAAGAAATTGTTCAATTTCATTTAGCTTATCACATTCATGTGCATAGGGTTGTTCATAGTATTTCCTTGTTATTCTTTAATGTCTATAGCGTGGATGAAATTGCTCATCTTGTCATCTGGGTATTTCCAGGGCAACAACAGGCTGTGCCGCTTAGCCAATTCAGGCAGAAGCAGGACTGCTGCATTGAGAACTCTAGCAGGTGTTGCTCATCTGGCCACCAGTGGCAGGGGTGGATGGGAATACCCACCCTGCCATCCAGATGCTTCCTGGGAAAATAGGAGGCTGCAGCCACTGGGTGAGTTCCCACAGAGGCAGGAACACCAAGCAGAAGTTCTAGTAGGCATTGCTCACCTGGCTACCAGGTTTGGGGTATGCAGGGTCACATATTCTATCATCTTGGTGTTTCCCAAGGCAGCAGGAAACTGTGCTCTGTAGTTGAGTTCACACAGAAGTGAGGTTGCTGGGCCAGAAGCTATAGCAGGCTTGCCTGCCTCACTATCAATGGCATGGGCAGGTGAGGTCATATGCCCCACTGTTAGAGTGTTTCTCAGATAACAAGAGCTGTGCCCTTCTTCTGAGTTTCCACAGGAGCAGGACCACTGGGCCAGAAGCTGTAGAAGGCATTGCCTGTCTGGCTATCAGTGGCAGGATTGGGTGGGGTTGCCTGCCCTGCCATCTGGGTGCTTCCTGGGTGATATGGTTTGACTCTCTGTCCCCACCTAAATCTCACCTTGAATTGTAATTATCCCTATGAATTAAGGGTGGGACCAGGTGGAGGTAATTGGATCATGGGGGTGCTTTCCTCCATCGTGTTCTCATGGTAATGACTGAGTCTCACAAGATCTGATGGTTTTATAAGTGTCTGGCATTTCCCCTGCTTGCACTTATTCTCTCTCCTGCCACCCAGTGAAGAGGTACCTTCTGCCATGATTGTAAGTTTCCTGAGGCTTCCCCAGCCATGCATAACTGTGAGTCAATTAAACCTCTTTTTGTTAGAAATTACCCAGTCCCTGTTATTTCTTCATAGCAGCATGAGAATGGAGTAACACAGTAAATTGGTACCATGAGTGGGGTGCTACTATAAGGATACCTGAAAATGTGAAGGCAACTTAGGAACTGGGTAACAGGCAGATGTTGGAACAGGTTGGAGGGCTCAGAAGAAGACAGGAAAATGTGGGAAAGTTTGGAACTTCCTAGGGACTTGAAGGGCTCAGAAGACAGGGAGATGTGAGAAAGTTTGGAAGTTCCTAGAGTCTTGTTGAATGACTTTGACCAAAATGCTAATAGTGATATGGACAGTGAAGTCCAGGCTGAGGTGGTCTCAGATGAATATGAGGAACTTGTTGAGAATTGAAATATAGGTGACTCCTGCTATGCTTCAACAAAGAGAATGGTGGCATTTTATCCTGACCTAGAGATCTGCAGAACTTTGAACTTGAGAGAGGCGATTTAGGGCATCTGGCAGAAGGAATTTCTAAGCAGCAAAGCACTCAAGAGAAAGCAGAGGTTAAAAGTTTGAAAAATTAACAGCCTGAAGATGCAATAGAAAAGAAAAATCCATTTTCTAGGGGGAAATTCAAGCTGGCTGCAGAAATTTGCATAAGTAACAAGAAGCCGAATGTTAATCACCAAGAACATAGGGAAAATATATCCAGGGCATGTTTGAGACCTTCACAGCATTCCCTTCTATCACAGGCTCAGAGGCCTAGGAGGGAAAATGGTTTTGTTGGTTGGATCCAGGGCCCTCCTGCTGTGAGCAGCTCAGGATTTGGTGTCCTGCATCCCAGCTGCTCCAGCCATGGCTAAAAGGGGCCAAGATACAGCTCAGGTCATTGCTTCAGAGGGTACAAGCCCCAAGTCTTGGCAGATTCCACATGGTGTTGGTCCTACAGGTACACAGAAGTCAAGAATTGAGTTTGGGAGGTTTGGGAACCTCCACCTAGATTTCAGAGGATATATAGAAAAGCCTGCATGTCCAGGCAGAAGTTTGCTGCAGGGGCAGAGCCCTCATGGAGAACCTCTGCTAGGGCAGTGGAGAAAGGAAATGTGGGATTGGAGCCCACACATAGAGTCTCCAATAAGGCACTGCCTAGTGGATCTGGCCACTGTCCTCCAGAGCCCAGAATGGCAGAGTCACAGACAGCTTGCACTGTGTGCCTGGAAAAGCCATAGACACTCAACTCCTGCCTATGAAAGCAGCTGAGAGGGGAGCTGTACCCTGCAAAGCCACAGGAGCAGAGCTGTCCAAGGCCATGGGAGTCCCCTCTTGTATCAGTGTTACCTGGATGTGATACATGAAGTCAAAGGAGATTATTTTGTAACTTTAAGTTTGAATGACTGCTTTATTGGGTTTTGAACTCGTATGTGTCCTGGAGCCCCTTTGTTTTGACAATTTCTCCACTTTGTTTTGACAATTTCTCCAGTTGAACAGGTGTATTTACCCAAAGCCTGTACTCACTTTGTATCTAGAAAGTAATTATCTTACTTTTGATTTTACAGGCTCCTAGGCAGAAGGGACCTGCCTTATCTCAGATGAGACTTTGAACTTTGACTTTTGAGTTAATGCTGGAGTGAGTTAAGATATTGGGGGACTGTTGGAATGGTGATTGTGTGTTGAACTGTGAGGACACGAGATTTGGGAGGGGCCGGGGCCAAATGGCTCTATGTCCCCACCCAAATCTCATCTTGAATTGTGATAATTTCCACGTGTCAAGGGCTGGAGCAGGTGGAGGTAATTGGATCATGAGGGTGATTTCCCCCATGTCATTCTTGTGGTAGTGAGAGTTCTCACTAGATCTGATGGTTTTATAAGCGTCTGGCATTTCCTGTACCTGCATTATCTCTCTTGGCACCCTGTGAAGAGATGCCTTCTGCCATGGTTGTGAATTTCCTGAGGCTCCCCCATCCATGTGGAACCGTGAGTCAATTAAACATTTTTCCCTTATAAATTACCCAGTCTCAGGTATTTCTTCATAGCAGCATGAGAACAGATTAATACACTGGGACAGCAGGAGGCTGCACTTGCCAGCTGAATTACACAGAAGTGTGACTGCTGGGGGAAAAACTCTAGCAGGCATTGCCTGCCTGGCTACTGGTGGCAGGGTCAGGTAAGGTAATGCACTCTGCTGTCTGAGTATTTCCTGGGGCAACAGGAAGCTACACCCCCTAGCTGCATTCACACAGAACTGGAACCATTGGGCTGGAAGTCCTAGCAAGTGTTGCCCTCCTGGATATCAGTGGCAGGGTGGGTGGAGTGGCATGCTTGGCCATTGAAGTGTTTCTTGGGGCATCAGGAGAATGTACCCTCCAACTGAGTTCACACAAAAGGGAGACTGCTTAGCTGGAAGCTCTAGCAGCATTGCCCACCCAGCTACCAGTTGGGGAGCAGGTGAAGTGGCTGGCTCAGTGCAGTACAAATCAGGACACTGGGTCAGAAGCTAGCACCAAGCCCTGTGTAGCAAGGATGGGAGTGGTGGAGCGATCTTACTGCTCCCAGACACCACAGTAAATTGGTACCACAACTGTGGCCTCTATTGGGGCTATGGTGTGGGCGCTGGTCTGCTCTGGAGCCTGAGGTTTGTAAAGGTCCCCTTGGACTCAAGAGTTGCCCTTGAAAAACATTCAGATTGCTCTCTGCCTCAGTCTAGAAGCATGGAGGGAATGTGTGTGGGGGGCTGCAGAGGGATATAACATATAGATATAAATGATCCTGGTTCTTTACCCACTCAATTTCTTTTAGTTGTTACGTTTATGGATTGGCATTCAAAGTAATTATCGACATAATTGTATTAACATCTACCATATTTCTTACTATGTTATATTTGTTACCCCTAGTTTATTGCTCCTATTTTTTGTCTTCCACTCTTTTTCCGCCATTGGTGGTTTTCATTGAGCATTTTATATAATTTGATTTTCTTTCCTTTCTTAGTATATCGGGTATACTTCTTTTTTTCAGTTAGAACACAGTTTATTCTTTTTAAATTTATTTTTATTCAATAGGTTTTGGGTGAACAGGTGGCGTTTGATTACATAAGTAAGTTCTTAGGTGGTGATTTCTGATATTTTGATGCACTCATCACCCAAGCAGTGTACACTGTACCCAATGCATAGTCTTTTATCCCTCATGTCCCTCCTACCCTTTTCCCTGAGTCTCCAAAGTCCATTGTATTATTCTTATGTCTTTGTGTCCTCAAAGCTTAGTTTCCAATTTTGAGTAAGAATATATGATTTTTTGTTTTCCATTCCTGAGTTACTTCACTTAGAATAATAGTCTCCAATTCCATTCAGGTTGTTGTGAATTCCATTATTTTGTTCCTTTTATGGCTGAGTAGTATTTCATGGCATGCATATATATAAAATTTTCTTTATCTACTTATTGATTGATGAGTATTTGGGCTGGTTCCATATTTTTGGAATTGCAAATTGTGCTGCTATAAACATGCATATGCAAGTTTTTTTGTTTTTTTGTTTTTTTTTTTTTTTTTTTTTTATGACTTCCTTTCCTCTGGGTAGATATCTAGTAGTGGGATTGCTGAATCAAATGATAGGCCTACTTTTAGTTCCTTAAGGAATCTCCACATTGTTTTCTACAGTGGTTGTACAAGTTTACATTCCTACCAAAAGTGTTCCCTTTTCACCACATCCCTGCCAAAATCTATTTTTTTAAATTTTTTGATTATGAACAGTCTTGCGGTATTGTGGTTTTGGTTTGCATTTCCCTGATTATTAGTGATGTTGAGCATTTTCCATATGTTTGTTGGTCATTTGCATAACTTCTCTTAAGAATTGTCTATTCAGGTCCTTAGCCCACTTTTGGATGGCATTGTTTTTTCTTGTGACTTGTTTGTGTTCTTCATAGATTCTGAATATTAGTTCTTTATTGGATGTATAGAACATGAAAATTGTCTCCCATTTTGTGGGTTGTCTGTTAACTCTGCTGATTACTTCTTTTGCTGTGAAGAAGCTTTTTAGTTTAATTAAGTCCCATCTATTTATCTTTGTTTTGTTGCATTTGCTTTTGGGTTCCTGATCATGAAGTCTTTGCCTAAGCCAGTGTCTGGAAGGGATAGTCTGATGTTATCTCCTAGAATTTTTATGGTTTTAGGTCTGACACTTAAGTCTTTGATTCACCTTGAGTTGATTTTTACAGTTATACTTCTTTCTAAGGAACTCTTTTTAGTAGTTGCCCCAGAATTTTCAATAACGTTTATAAATAATCCAAATCTACTCTTAAATAAATACTACACAGATAGTAAGAGTACCTATAATAAAATAATCCTAATTTCTCCCTCCTGTCCCATGTATCATTGCTATTATTCATTTCACTTGTATATAACATGCATAATATATATAAAACCATACATAATAAAATATGTTGTTGCTATTATATTTTGAACAGACTATTATCTGTTAGATCAATTAAGAATAAGGAAATAAAAGCATTTAATGTAACCTTCATGTATTCCCTCTTTGATCTTCTTTTCTTTATACAAATCTGAGTTTCTGACCCAGATTATTTCTCTCCTTTCTTTATTTTAACATTTCTTGGGCAGATAATTGACAATAAATTTCAAATGTCATTTTTTTTTGGTCTGAGATGTTTTTATTTTTCTTAACTTTTGAAGAATAGTTCCACAGGGTACAGAATTCTAGGTTGGTGGGTTTTGTTCTCTCTCAACACTTTAAGTATTTTATTTCATTCTCTTCTTGCTTGCATCGTTTCTGAAGAAAAGTTAGATAGAGTTCTTATTTACATTTTTCTACAGGTAAAGTGTTTTGTTCCTCTGGCCCCTTTCAGAATTTTTCTTCTTTGATTTTCTGTAGTTTAAAAATAATATGCCTGGGTGTAGTTTTTCAAACATATATCCTACTTGGTGTTCCTGAGCTTCCTGGTCTGTGGTTTAGTGTCTGACATTGATTTGGGGAAATTCTCAGTCACTGTTTTTTCAAATGCAATCATGCACCACATAATGATGTTTTGGTCAATAATGGACCACATATACAGCTCTGGTACCATAAGGTTATACTACATTTTTACCATGCTTTTTCTATGTTTATATGCACAAATACACTGTCCTCTGTGTTATGATTGCCTACAGTATTCAGTACAGAAACATGCTGTACAGATTTGTAGCCTAGTAGCAATAGGCCATACAATATAGCCTAGGTGTGTAGCGAATACCATCTAGATTTGTGTAAGTACACAGTAAAATGTTTGCACAATAATGAAATTGTCTAAAAATGCCTTTCCTCCCAGCACTTTGGGAGGCCGAGACGGGTGGATCACGAGGTCAGGAGATCAAGACCATCCTGGCTAACACGGTGAAACCCCGTCTCTACTAAAAAATACAAAAAACTAGCCGGGCGAGGTGGCGGGCGCCTGTAGTCCCAGCTACTCGGGAGGCTGAGGCAGGAGAATGGCGTAAACCCGGGAGGCGGAGCTTGCAGTGAGCTGAGATCCGGCCACAGCACTCCAGCCTGGGCGACAGAGTGAGACTCCGTCACAAAAAAAAAAAAAAAAAAAAAAAAAAAAATGCCTTTCTTAGAAGGTATCTCCATTGCTAAGTGATGCACGATTGTATTTCTTGTTTTTTTCTTTCTCTTTGTGTCTCCTGTGGTATTCTCACTACACATACGTAACATCTTTTGCAGTTGTTTCACAGTCCTTGAATATTCTGTTCTCTTTCAGTCTTTGTTTTTATTTTCTTTTCAATTTAGAGGTTTCTATGGATATATTCTCAAGCTCAGAGATTCTTTCCTCGGCTGCCTCCAATCTACCACTAAATCCATGAAAGCTGCTTCTCATTCCTGTTACAGTTTTTTAAATTGTTAGCATTTCTTTTTGGTTCTTTCTTGGGCTTTCCATCTCTTCTTACATTGTCCATCTGTTCATCTATGTTGTCTACTTATCCATTAGAGACCTTAGCATTCTAATCATTGTTGTCTTAAATTTCTGGCCTAATAATTTCAACATCCCTACCATGTCCAATGCTAATACTTGTTCTGTTTCCTCAGATTGTGTTTTTTGCCTTTTGGTATGCCTTACAATTTTTTATTGATAGGTACACATGACGTACTGGTAAAAGAATTCCTATCAATAGACCTTTAGTAATGTAGTGGTACAGTGGTGGGGAGTGAGTAGTATTTTATAGTCCTGTCATTAGGCTTCAGTCTTTTAGTGAGCCTATGACTCTGGACAGTGGACTTCATAGGTGTTCCTCAATTATTCCACCCCCTCAGAGGGAACAGATGGCGAGAGTAGGCTGAAGTTGGATATTTTCTTTTCCCCAAGTCAGTTAGGCTCTGATGAAACTGTGGCAGGTTAGCTCCAGATAAATAGTTCTCCTGAGGGCAGCGCTTGTTAATAAGAGTGGTGTGCTCTGGCATGTTTTGAAATTGTGAAATTGTTTCTTTTCACCTCTGCCCTGCCATAGTAAAAGGAGATTTTTCTCCAGTATTAACTAAGAGAACCTGGTTGAGCTCTAGAAGTAAAACTCACAAAAGTGTAAGGGCCCTTCTATGGTTGCGTCTCCCTGGAGTTGTTTTTAATTTTCAGTCTTGTCCACACTTCGCCTGCAGCAATTCATCAGTTACAGTTCAGGTTTTCCTACTCTGGTACTAGTTCCCGTGACAGTTTCTGCTTGTGAGTCTGTGTTCTAAAGGTATGGTTCCTTGTATTCACCATTCTGTCTCTCCAATCTTAAAGCATGTGGTTTGCCCTGTGTCCTCACCTCTCTTATAGGTCCAAAAAAAAGCTGTCAATTTTTCAGTCTGTTTAGCTTTTAACTTATTGTTAGGAAGAAGTGGTAACATCCAATCTCCTCAAGTGTGTGTATATTACGTTTTTTTTGGTTTTGGTTTTTGTTTTTTGAGACAGAGTCTCGCTCAGTTGCCCAGGCTGGAGTGCAGTGGCGCGATCTCAGCTCACTGCAAGCTCCACCTCCTGGGTTCACGCCGTTCTCCTGCCTCAGCCTCCCAAGTAGCTGGGACTACAGGCACCTGGCACCACGCCCGGCTAATTTTTTTGTATTTTTAGCAGAGATAGGGTTTCACCGTGTTAGCCAGGATGGTCGTATATTACTTTTAATCCCTACAAATACTTCACGTATTGCCCCATATTTTTTAACCCATGAAGTGTGGCATTCAAGGAAGTCAGTTGCTTTCACTTAGAATCTGATTTATTTTATCTATAACTGCATTCTTATCTTACTCTCTGTGTTTTGGTTGATAACCTTCTCAGGACCAACAGAAACATAAAAACAAGAACAAAATAATCAAAACAAAACTATAAATATGGGACCATCTACAAGAATTTTCAACATCACTGGAATACAGAATAAGGTTTTGCCAGACTTCTTATTGCTATTTGTTTTTAGATTAATCCCTCAAAGACCTAATTTAGTTTTCACCTTCTGGTAACTCTCGATGCAGTTCATTCTACTACTCAACAAGTATATTTTCTGGAAGATGCCTTTATAAAACAAAGGAAGTCAAATAGAGCAGCCAATTCATAGAGGTTAATGATTGTTATTATTAAGTGTGAATCATCAATGTGGTTTCCAGTCAGAAATGCTTATTCCAGTGTTGAAAATGTAGGAAGGAAGTTCAGAAAACAGACCAAGGGGACAAAATACAGCCTTTAGTCTAGAGGATTTGCTGAAAGGATTAGAGCCAATGGAGGCTTCAAGGAACTGAAAAGGACAGGATAGAAGGTTAAAACAAGAGTTGTATGTATCACTGGGGGCAGCCTAGAAAGAGAAGCCATCAAAGGAACAGGAGCAGGAGGGGAAAGTGATGCAGAAACTACGGAAGTCTTCAATAATGAGGAAGTCAAGAGGGTCAATTTTTATAAAAAGGTCAAGGAGTATAAGAATTGAGAAAAGATGAATTAACTTGTCAATTAGGATATGAGAAGTAATCTTTGAGAATATGACTCTGGCAGAGTGCCTAAGTTTTGCATCGTAATCATCCATTATTTAGTTCATTGGATTAAATAAAAACTTATTTCTAGACTTAAACTGTAAACTGGAAAAGAATCAGCACACATCAACGCCTTTTGCCAGTATAAATCAACATTGGTTTAAAGAAAAACTGTGAAATAAATAATGTTTAATTTTAGTCTTTGTATCCCAATTCCTCCCTGCAAAGTGGCCTTCTTTCTCTGTAACTCTCAAGGTAAAAACCTGTGCCCATTTCAAAAACTATATATTTGCTTCGTCCTTCATTATTCTTTTATTTATCCGTTCATTCCTTTATTCATTGAGTAAATAAGCAGTTATAATGTCATTTTTGCATGTTACTTTCAATAATTCAATGAAAATATTTGTTATTGAAGTTAAATATTTTTTATTACTGCCCAAAGAAGTGGTAGCCAAATGACTCAACGTTCTTTGAAGAGTCATAACAATATTATGTTTTATTTCCCATAATGTAGATTGAAAATAATAGAGTGGAAAGAAAACTCCAAGCAAAGAAGTTCTTTTCCAATAAAGAGTTTGTTTTTAGAGAACATTTATGGCTTTATCCTCAGGTTTCATCAGAGGTTGTGTTGGCCAAATTTATGATGTTGACATTTGTCATAGCGTCAACAACCTCCTTTTTCTAATATTTAATCTATTGGTTGAACCAAAATGTTTCCTCATTCTTTTGTCACCTATCAAAATCTATTCAGAAAATGGTCATATTTGTCATCTACACTTTATTTTAACTGGAATTCAACAAGAATATTTACATTTCAAGTCTTCATTTCAATTCCTGAATAAAGAAGTCTTTTATCTTTAAGGAGTGTTAAGTATCATTAAGGAGGTAGGAAACAAACCCCACTATTTTCAGATAAGCCTTCCAGAGCCCACATTATTATGCCATCAGAAAGTCAGATATCCCAACTGCCTACTGCTTGGCTCTATGATGGCATAATAGTGTTTATACAGTTGCTCTTTGCTCACAGAAACAGTGTAATATAAAGTGGATACTTTCAGGAAAGCTTTACAAACAGTATAATCCTTTAGCAGGTCCTTTGAGAGCTCACTTGTGTTTGATCACTCATTTTGAATTGTGCATAATGGTCTTAGAACACCAACCTGTTTTCTTTCAGCCTTTACATCTGAGAATTATTTCTTTTCAAGATGATACTATAACCAAAGATTTTTAAAAATTATCTCATAATTTTTTATTTGATGATAAAAATATGGCCATTTTAGTTGTTATTCTGAAAAGCCCTTTCTATGGCAGTAATCAAAGCCTGTTTTGGGCAAGGTCAAATCGTAAACATGTGCTCTTATAACTTTTAATTCTCCATAAATTTTTAGCACTAGATCCTGGAGATATCATCTATTGATACTAAAAATGTATTCTACTCTTTTTCATTCTGCCTAAAACAAATTGTTTATTTAGCTACAACACAACATTTAACAAATATATACAACTTTTTTGAAATACTATTCTTAGTCTACAGTGCTTAATGTTTTATTCATTTTGCTGTGTATTATTCTGAGAGATAATTGGGGTCCAATATGAAGTGTTTCAGAATCAACTTTCACGCAATCTTCCATATTGATTTTGCTTTCTATTTTATTTTTTGTAATTACTACCAAAATGGAATATATAAACACATCAATGAAATCTTACAGATTAAGTTGTTTTCATTTAACAAACATACTGAGTAGGTTCTTTGGTATAACGCTGTGATGGATATTAGATGATGATATGCCTGTCCTCATAAAACTTGAAGTTATTAGAGCTACAACAAAATAAGACAAAAAGTTAAAATGTATTAAGCACTTACTATGAGGAAGCCATTTTTATAAGGGTTCTACATGTCATCTCCTCTACATATTTAATCCTCACAACTCTATGAGGTAGGGACTATCATCGATCCCATTCTACAGAAGAGAAAACTGCAGGACAGAGCTATTAAGTTTCTTTGTCACCCAGGTAGTAAGTGGTAGAGTCAAAGTTTTAACTCACACAGTTTGGCTTTACAACCTGAGCTCTTAAATAAAACAATCACATAAACAACCATAAAATCACCACTATGCTAAGTGTTTTAAAGGAGAGAGGTCTGCTGCAACAAGAACATGTAACACTTGATCTGGAAGAATGGGAGACTGGTCAGTGACTACTGACATCTTAAAGATAATTTGGAGTTGATAAGGCTCTTCTTTTTACTAGTGGAGTATTCATGAGTAAAAGCCATTTCTTATTATTTCCCCCAGTGCAGAGAGAAGGCAACGGAAGATAGTGTTTAAATTGCCTAAAAGTGCTCGAGATACTCTTCTTAAAGCACAAACTACTTCTTCTGAGTTGGAAGATTCTCTCTTCAAAAGCCCACTCCTACTTTTCCTTTTCAGAGAAGCTTATTGCTGTGAGTCTATGGGAAGTCAATTTTTAAAAATGATTCAAAAAGAGCACAGAGTTTCTGGGTCCTTTCTAAGAGATACTTGGCCCCTGGAGGATTAAGTGTGCACCTCAGCAAGGAGGATGTATATGGTTCAGTAGAAGGTGTCTACACCAAACTGTGAAGCTATGCTGTTTAGCATCTTGTATTATTGAAGCAAACACATCTAGTGATGTCGATGTAGATTACGTAATATCTTTTTACGAAATGTTGGCAGTAATCTTAGATTATTTATTTAAAATCATTAAATCAACAGCCTTTAGGTTTTGTGAGATCTTAAGAGTTACTGGGAAGCTAAAATCTATTAATGACCCTAGAGTTAATAGACCACTTTGTGTATTTACTAAGAATGTGTTCTCTATCAACCTCGTAAGATATTAAATAAAGATTAAATATATTCACATGTGAAAAGAGAGTTTGAACTTGAGCACTTTTCTGATACATAAAAGTTTGACTTTGGAAATCTTTTTTTTTTTTTTCGACAGAGTCTCTCTCTGTCACCCAGGCTGGAGTGCAGTGGTGCAATCTCGGCTCACTGCAAGCTCTGCCACCCGGGTTCACGCCATTCTCCTGCCTCAGCCTCCGGAGTAGCTGGGACTACAGGAGCCCGCCACCATGCCTGGCTAATTTTTTCATATTTTTTTAGTAGAGACAGGTTTTCACCGTGTTAGCCAGGATGGTCTCGATTTCCTGACCTCGTCATTCGCCCGGCTTGGCCTCCCAAAGTTCTGGGATTACAGGCGTGAGCCACCACGCCCGGCCTGGAAATCTCTTTCTTTAAGAGTGTTGATATTTCAGACTCACTCTGGTCAGACAGTCAATCCTTCCTTCCTGTGTTTGCTCCCCAAGGAGGCTGTTGGCAGAAAAAGTGGGCACAGCACTTTATAGTTTAGGGAGTAGTTGCACAATCCTCATTATTTCAGTCCTCACAACAACTGCATCATAAGCGAAAAGGAAGCATGTTGTGTTGATTAATGTTATTTCCTCCTCCTCCTCCTCTTCTTGTTCTTGTTGTTCTTGTTCTTCTATTATTATTATTATTATCTTCATTATACAAATTGGGAAACTCAAACACAGTTCAGTGGTCTGACCAAGATTACAATTCCAAGTAGAGAAGCATGCCTTATACGTAGGTCTTCTGTCTGTAAACACTATACAATCCTCACTATCAAGTAATAAACAGTCACAGCACACTGGCTCAAGTAGGAGGTCGGCTTGTATTCAGCCTCTGCCCAATTAGCAGCTCACCAAAGTACATACCTGTGGAATCCACAGCTTGCAGAGCAACAGCCTCATGGGGAGAGGGACAGATAAATCAGTGAAGACAATGCAGTGTGGTGAGTGCGATGTTGGAGACATCCAGGGCAGGAGGAGGAAGGTCATTTATGTCAGCTGGAGGTTGGTTAGGGACAGTTTTGCAGAATAGGGATTAAAATGTATTGCATCTGATTGCTTTTAAAAATGTTGCAAAAATTATTGTTTTTTTAAAATAATAGTTGCTCTAACCTAGTCAGGTAGTAGAGTGCTTTGAATAAACCCTGTGCCTGGCAGGTGGTCACAGTAGGAAAAAGGAAGGTGGTGGGGGGGGGGGGGGTGGGTCACATGATTGGAGGGCAAAGCCAAGCTTAGCCACTGATGCTTATCCCTGCTCTCTCAATAATCCACCCCTCAAAGTCTTTTAATTTAAAATAAAGAAACAGGAAATACCTGGAAAGAGACAGAGAGAGGCTGATAGCATGGCCAAATAATAAATAGAATACAAGACTTTGAAGTCTACCAGGTACAGTCCCCTCACCTACCCCTCTCCAGGAGAGATGGGAAAGAGAAGGAAATTGAGTGGATTAGAGTGACACATTTGCTTCAGAACCTCTTTCAGTTTCTTAACTCTCCCTCTCTGCAGATTCTTCTCCTGCCTGCTTCTAGCATTTCAAAAGCTCTGCTGTTGACATCAAAGGTAATCTTCTGACTCCACCCAAAGTCACACAATCTTCATAACATAGGTAGTAAACTAAGGAAAACCATTTAGAAATGCTTCTATTGCATTTCTGGAAGGCAGGTCCTCTACCCTGTCTTCTTGATGTCTTCACATTTTATTCCCTGTACCTAGTCACAGAAGACATGTCACTTATTAGAGTAACTCCTGGACTCTATTCACTGAGCTCTTAAGCTGTACTTTTGGACCAACCAAAGGAACTGATATCTGATGTCTAGAATTTGGGGGAATGTTAGCAAGTATATAAATCCTCAAATGCTTCCTTGAAATATGTTACCACATAAAGATGCTAGTATGTTTTCTAAAAATTGTTAAAATGGGGCTATGGTGGCAGAGTTTTATCTGGTTTCTGGGAGCCACTGCTGCATCGCTCATTTGACTTACACTTGCAGGCACTTGTATGTGACAGATACTGTGGGTACAACAGTGACCCTCAAGGGCCTTACAGCTTAGTGAAGATTCAGACAAGTGGACAAACTCCTTCAGCATATTAACCTCATCGTTTTATAGGTAATGCCAGAAAGACAAATTGATGTAGATTATTAAACACAGAAATGGGAAAGCACATTTTTTTCTTCTTGGCCACATAACTAGCATGTGAGTACTATTGAAGAAAATTTACTGAGACTTTACATGGGATGTCAGAAGAGGTGTGAAGGATTTTAATAATATCTATAGTTGGTATTTCTATTTGTATTTACTTAGAATTACAAATAATCATATAAGCAAGAAAAGTTTGAACAGAACCCTTTATTGTGAGGAAAAGAAGAAAAATGTACAAAAAGACCAAAGGCATATTGCATAGATTAAGCATATTGAGGATTAAGTAAATGTATGTAACTCCTACTTCTGTGTTTTCCTCCCTGTCATAGGCAATCTCTAAAATGTCCCCCAATATCCATGTCTCATGGTCCTCATAACCTTATGAGTGATACTCATATCTCTTCTTGAGTGTGGGCTGAGCTTGAGTCTTTCTCTGCTTTCTTGCTTTGAGGGAAGCCACCTGCTATGCTGTCAGCTGCCCTATGGAGAGACCCCTGTAATAAGGAACTGAGAGAGTCCCTAGCCAACAGCCAGCAAGACACTAAGGCCCTCAGTCCAACAACCCATAGGAAATCAAATCTTGGCAACAACCACATGAGTGAGTTGGGAAGCAGATCCTCCCTTAGCTGAGCCCTGAGCTGACTGCAATTCCAAATGACATAAATGACACCTTGATTGCATCCTCATTAGAGACCCTGAGCCACAAGATCCAGCTAAGCTGTACTCAGATTGCTGCTCCATGAAAACTGTCCGATAATAAATATTTATGGTCTCAAATCACTATGTTTTGGGGGCAATTTGTTGTGGAACAATATATGTAAGGCTCCCTCTTTTCAAAAATAAGGAAAACTTTAGCTGGATCCTGAAAGAAATAAAAAGTTGGTTTTTCAAGTCTATGAGCATGTGGAGATGATCTATCTTTTCATAATCTTCCTTGCTTCTTTGGTTTTCCTTTTGTATACTTTACTACCAACTCTCCTAATTCCTTCTTTCCACCAAGCATGGGAGATATGTATAGAGTAGTGAGTAGTGCAAGGCAAGCATAGGAGCTTTGGAAGCTTTGAGATATGCACAAATTCTTCAGGGTAAAACCCAGGAGTGGGCAAGATCTGGGATGGAGGCATGGGCCAAGCCTCCAAAAGCCTCTTTCTGTCTAGTTCCTCCAGAGCAATTCCATTTTTATTATTATCACAAACTGAGATTCTGCATAAAATGTAATTTGACAAAAGCTACTCAATTAAAAAGAAAGTTTGAAATGCTTGAAAAGCACTTGTCTAGCATGACATGTTCTTTCTAGACAAAGGACTCGGAGACAGAAAGCACGATTGCACAATTCTCTGAGGTTCAGTTTCCTCACCTCTCTCCTGCAGATTAAATGACCCATCTACTCGCGTCACAGGGTTGTGGGGAGGTTTCTCTGTGAGGAATGAGAATCCTCTCTGTCCCTGTGGCCCGGACACTCTAGCCCAGATATCCCTCAAGGCTTCTTCTCCCATTCTGTACTCAAACACCAAGTCTCCCTGACCTACAAATATCACTCCACCCTCCATCACTCTTTGTGTTCTTTAACCCTGCCAGTGTTTCTTCATCTCACTTATTATAGCCTGATACATTTTGTATTTGTTTGAGAATTTTAAATTGTTTTTCTTTCCTACCTTGCACTAGAATACAGGCTTCAAGAGGGAAAGTACTTTGTATATTTGATTATATGCTATGTACATTCTATGTCATCAAGATTTAGAACACTGCCTGACATCTACCATACTCAAAAAATATTTCTTGAATGAAATGAATGAATGAATGAAATGAGACAATGATTTGTGCCCTTAATGTGATATTCTAAAATAGGCTCTTCTTCTTATCTAACTCTTCCTGGGTAACTGTATCTTTGAATACAAGTAAAATAGTAACAGATTTACTCCACACCTCTGGTATAAGTTAATGCCCTTTCCCAATTTCAAATTAATTCAGGGATTCCAAACCAACTAATCAGGACATACATTCTCTTTTTAATTTGATTGAAAAAACAAAACAAAACAAAAAAAAACACAGCTACATACGATTAAGGAACTGCTGCCCCTCTTCCCCCTCATTCCCATATTCTAGCACACTCACATTATTACTTTGACATATCCCTGAAGAATTTGTGGTGAGGTTCACATGCCAAGTCCATGTTAGAACTCCCCCACCCTGTTGGTGTCTGGAGAGCTTCCAGACCCATAGCTGAGGAAAATAGAATTGAGAGGCAAAGAAGAGACAAAGTCACCCAGTTATGTTTGCAAGATAGCATAATGTAAAGCTTTGTTTTATTATACGGTTTGAATTCCAGAATTGGGTTTGAGAAGTGGTTTGTGAATAATTTTATATGAAATAAAACTAAAGAATAACAAACAGTGTTTGTTAATTGCTCTTACTGTTATAAAAAGAAAAGATTCAGAAAGATCATTTTAGATAAAAATTGCCAAACTTTTGAAAATGGGTTAAATAATTTAAGATCAAATAATGCATTTTCTAAGTGTTTCTGTCTGTATGAGCAGTATAAATTACTAACTCAAAGTTTTAAAGTAGAATTTTGTAACAAACATATTTAGAGTCAAAAACTATAGTATGTATTTTTCTCTCTGATGATTTCTTCCTTCTTAGAGAATGGGAAATCTGATAGCTGACTTTTTGTCTCTTTCTACATACCTTGTTTTCAAGGTGAAGCTCATTAGCACATAGCACAAGCTGAATTCTGATTTTCTAGCTGCAGAAGATGATCTGAATGATGATGAGGATTACCTCATTCTTGAGTAGGTGTGATCAGTGGATCTCTGAGAACTGCCTCCTCGGTCAACCATTGTTAAATTCATTCTTCCCCTCCTAGCAGGACTGAGGCTCAGCTAGCAGCACCGATTTAGGAATGCTCATTGTTTACAGTAAGTGTCCATTCTAATTGGGCTGGTATATGTTCACATTGATGTTGCTCATGTCATCATGGTTGTTAAATGTTTACATGACCCTGAATTTTCTTTGGGGTTTAGGAGACACTTAAGTGGTTTAGGAGACACTTAAGACTGATGATGTAACCTCAGCTGCAAGGACTGGTTTAGTGATAGGGAAGTGGCCTGAGCCAGTCCAACCAGAAGGGAACTCAGAGTTTGGTTGGGAATTCCAGGACACAGATGTCCCTTCTTGTTCGGGATGGTGTGATGTGTGGTTGTGAAGTCTGCAATCATTTTGTCACCATGAGGAAAACTAGTCTGAAGGGGAGGCTGACACACAGAGAATGAGAGAACTGAGAGTATAATAAAAAATAAGTAGTTTTGAACAAATAGCACCTAAAGCCCACTCTACCTCTAAACTTTTTGAGCTACATGAGCTAATATATTCCTTTTCATAACTCGGGGCTTTCTGTAACTTGAAACAAAGATAATCCAACTGATAATGGAGTGATTGATCACTAAAAGGATATTGGTACAATGAAGGTATTGTTTTTACAGATTGTACCTTTCAATGTCCAAGGACTTAATGGTAGTGAAGAATTATTTACAATAACTTGCTGAGTGCTTATAATTTCCTAGTCACTTTACATTGTTATTAAATCAAATACCCAGAATAGTACTGTGAGAATAAAAACATTATCCCATTTACTAGATTGGCCAACTAAAGCTCAGAGAAAATGTACGTCCAACACCAGGTGATCAAAGCAGAACTGACAACCAGTACTGCCTGACTCTACAATTTTACAATAGTCTCAGCGTCCCATGCCACTATATCTTTCATTACACTATTCTACTATAGTTAACTGAATTGGGAAGAGTCTTGCCTACCACACAGATGAGTTTTAAAGGCTTTTATTTTGGGAGGAGGAAAAAAGGACATGTCACAGCATAGACTCTTTTGAGAATGTATTGAAATCTATGACACTCTTCTCAAGAGAAAAATATAGTTAATGCTCATAAGACAACCTGTTTAGTATAATGCCAGAGGATTCACAGAGGTCCATGAAGGCCATCCATGCCTCTCTTTATTGTTCCCACCCCCAGTTTCAGAAATCTAGTTATATTCTTTGTAGACCCATAGACGATTTAAAGTTAAATAATGACATAATCTGATTTGTACTCTGCAAACATAATTCTGGTGGCTACCAGAGGATAGGCTAGAAGGTTGAGTGCCTGCAGGCAGGAATGTGCATTAGCATTCTAGGGTATAATTGTATCCAGGTGGCAGTGAGAACATGAGAGTGGACTATATCTCAGCAAGGGAGCCAAGGACAGGTGGAATGTGTGGGATGCAAAGAGTGAAGCAAAAGGAGGAGTCCTGGATAATTCCAAAATCCTTAAATCTGATAACATGTCAGAGGCATGGAATGAACAGGAAGAAGAAACAAAAATTGGTGTTCACAGAAGAAGGAATGTATTGAAACTATCAACATTGTAATAGAGAATGTGACTTAGAATTAAGTGTTACATGACAACTATGCCTTGACTGACGTGAATAAACAGGGAGCAGAGAAGCACAGAGATCTTTCTGATGTAAGAAACATTATCTAAGCAGATGAAAAAATTCCAAAAAAAAAAAAAAAAATAGGCCAAGGAAAAGTTGAAAAGTGTGTTTGCTTTTTCCCAAGTGAATATTTCAATTTTTGTGCAATCTGCATTTCCCAGGTCCTGTTGGTCTGGGAGTGAAAATAGAAACAGAAGAGCAGAAACAAACAATAATTTTCTCGTTTGACTTTTTCTGCCATGCACCACACACTACACATGTGTGTGGGAGCAAATGTCTTGACTGTTTCTGCCCTGGTGATTGAGGTCACGCCTGAGTGCTGAGGTGCTCTGTTCAAGGAGCACATGGTCTTTTGTTCTGCTCAGACTTCCATGTTCTGCTTTGTTGCATAATGTCAGTTCTTCTCGGGGACCACAAATGGTAAAGTACCCTCCTTTGTATCTCCCAAATCAATGCCTAGGTGATTAATTTTACCACAAAAAAGGAGATAACTTCTTTAAAGTTACTTTTTATTATATGGCTGGCAGTCCTTTTCACTAACTGGCTTCATTCTTTCTTCCCCACCTCCCACCCACTCCAATCCAGAAAAAAAAAGCTAGACAGATACTCCCTGGAATACAAAATTGCCATACCCTCTCTAACTCTGATCTAGAAATTACTTTTCTTTCAGATGCTTTCTGGTATCTCCTGCAAGTTGGCTGGTGAAACACCATACCAATGGGTGTCTAGAAATCACCATTACGGGTAAACCCCAGGGAATTTATATCATGCTACATCTTGAGATAATACAATGATACAAATACGATATTGGAAGATATCGTTCAATGTTGTTACATAGTTGTTTGCACAGAATTAGATTTCTGACAACGTTAACGTGCAGCTTTTCTCTTTCCTCTCCCAACATTAACCACACAACAACAACTACAACCACAGCAAAGTTGCATTGATTTAATGTCTGAATGTTTGTTTTATATAAATGTTTTAATCAACTCAAGGATCAGGATTATACACTGAAAATAGAAACCCAAATCATCTTGGCTCTTGATTTCTTCTGCTACATGAAACCATAGTAAGAGTGGATGACTTTGTCAACTTTTTAAAGCCAGACCTCTTGCGCATACTGTTAACAGTGTCCCTGGCCTCTGTGATTTCACATGCCATAATTGATGTCACTGGAGTACATGTTCTATGGGGAGTTTCCTTTCTGGACAACATCACCACGTCACTAATTTGCTTTGAGTGAAGAAGAAAAATTAAAATATAAAGCTGAAATAAAAAGTAAGTTTCAAGAAAAGAATGCAAAATGTCTCATTATATAATTAGAAGCTAATTCAAAATTCACATTTGGAAGTATTGCATTTATATGCCAGTTTAATCTCTGGCATAAGCTTCCTCAAGACTACAGATACCAAACATTTCAGATTTCACAACAGATTCTGAGTATCCTGTAACAAAAACAAGAAAGGAGTGTCAGAAAACATTTCACAGCAAATCTGAAGCAGCTTGACAAAACAAGCAGAAAAAAAATTAGGAAGCAACAGCATTATATAGACAGCCAAGTATCCTGGGAATCAGTCAGCAACAGAGATATACTTTCTGGAACAAATGCCTAAAACCAACTGTGAATGTGAAAGTCGGGGATTCAAGCACAGATGACAACTAACGGTACAACTACAAATCCTAAAATGGTGCATTCTCCAGAGGGACTTTCGCTACTTCTCAGACATTCCCAATCCACTGGGCACACATACATCCACCATTGAGGGGAAGGACATCTCCCAGTAAGCAATATTGCAGCAGCTATTGGTACAGATTCATTACCAACTTCGTGATCTCATCATTCTTTGTAGCAAAGGCTGAGTTTGAAGATTCAGGGACAGATATAACTATTTCAAATATTTAAAAGAAAACTTTTTTTCTTTTTTTTTTTTTTGACATGGAATTTCATTTTTGTTGGCCAGGCTGGAGTGCAATGGCACAATCTCAGCTCACTGCAACCTCTGCCTCCCGGGTTCAAGCGATTCTCCTGCATCAGCCTCCAAAGTAGCTGGGATTACAGGTGGCAGCCACCACGCCTGACGAATTTTTTTGGATTTTTAATAGAGATGGGGTTTCACTGTGTTGGCCAGGCTTGGTCTCGAACTCCTGACCTCAGGTGATCCACTGGCTTCAGCTTCCCAAAGTGCTGGGATTACAGGCCTGAGCCACTGCGCTTGGCCAAAAGAAAAATCTTAAAGCCACTTTCAAAATGAGTCTGAGAAATAGAAGCCTAATTATCTGAGATCTAGGAAAGTAGTGTTCTGTGCTTTCTCTTTTTTCTTCTTCAACTATGTCTTGGTTCTTTGCATTTCTATTTGTTTTAAAATCAGCTTGTCAGTTTACACACAAACACACACGCACACACACCCTATTGGAATTTTTATCCAGATTGCGTCAAATCTCTAAATCACTATAGGGAGAAATTATATCTCTTTACAATATTGAATCTCCCAATTCATTAACATGGTTTAGAACTCATTTATTTAGCTCTCCTTCCCTCATTTATTTAGATCTGTGCTAGTTTATTTCAGTGATGATTATATTTTTCTGTATATAGATCTTACACATCATTTGTGAAATTCATTTCTAAGCATTGCTTTTATGCTCTTTTAAAAGTACTGTTTTTAGATTTTAACTATGTGTTTGTTGCTGGTGTCAGAAAAACAGTTAATTTCTGCCAATATTGACTTTGGATCCAGCAGTCTTGTTAAGCTACCTATCAATTTTAATAATTTAGTCACAGATTATTTTGGATTTTTGTAGATAAAATCATACCATCTGAATGTCCAAATATTATATCTTTATCTTTTTTCTTATTTTATCATACTGATGAGGACTTTCAATACAATATTGCATAACTCCATGGTAATTTTTGTGAAATTTCATTCACTAGACTTCAAATTTAGCCCATTTGAGAAAGACAATGCTTTAAACTTATCTTCCTTCAAAAAATTATGATTGAACTGTCATGGTTCTGTCACTCAAGAAGTCAGTCAAAGTATAGGTGTCTGTGGATTCCTTGCAGCAACTAACTTAAGTAAAATGACTTAGTCATAAACTGTATTACAAGATGGAAGAATCATGTGGGTAAATTTTATTTCTACAAATACATAGAAAACAACGCATGTTTTCATCATGGCATTGCTGGATTTACATTGCACTTTTTTTCCTCTTAAGAATTCACAGATCTTTAACACTAGATTCATCTTTATCATATCCTTTAAGTGTTAAAGCATAAATTGATATTATGATCCCCCATTTGGTTATCAGCAACATTAAGCCCAGCAACATGACTTTTTGAATTTTTATTTTAGTTTCAGGGTACGTGTGCAGGTTGGTGCAACAGATAAATTGTGTGTTGTGCAGGTTTGGTGTACATATTATTTAGTCACCCAGATGATAAATTATAGTACCTAATAGGTAGGTTTTTTATCCTCATCCTCCTCCCACCTTCTACCTGCAAGTAGACCATGGTGTCTATTGTTCTTTTCTTTGTGTCCATGTGTAGTTAATGTTTAGCTCCTACTTTTAAGTGAGAACGTGCAGTGTTTGGTTTTCTGTTTCTGTGTTAGTTCACTTGGAATAACAGCCTCCAGCTCCATCCATGTTGCTACAAAAGACATTATCTCGTTCTTTTTATGGCTGTGTGTGTAATATTCCATGATGTATACGTACCACATTTTCTTTACCCAGTCCACTGTTGATGGGCATGCAAGTTGAGTCTATGTCTTTGCTATAGTGACTAGTGCTGCAATGAACATATGCATACATGTGTCTTTATGGTAGAATCATTTATATTCCTTTGGGTACGTACCCAATAATGGGACTGCTGGGTCAAATGGTAGTTCTAAGTTCTTTGAGAAATCATCAAACTGCTTTCCATAATGGCTGAATTAATTTACGTTTTCATCAGAACCTTGGTTTCACAACCTCTGTGTTTTTGTTTTTGTTTTTACTTTTTAATAATAGTCATTCTGACTGAGGTAAGAGGGTATTTCACTGTGGTTTTGATATTTATTTCTCTAATTATTAGTAAAGTTGAGTATTTTTTCATATGCCTGTTAGCCATGTATATGTCTTCTTTTGAAAAGTGTCTGTTCATGTCCTTTGCTCACTTCTTAATGAGATTATTTGGTTTTTTTGCTTGTTAATTTAAGTTCCTTATAGATTCTGGATGTTAGACCTTTGAATTATACTTTTTTCAGCTAACCACAGGGGCAGGATAGAACAGGATTACTGAATCTCGGGAAATTAGACTTTCTTATCCAAATTCTCTTTCCATGTGACTTTAATATTTTCCCCTTAAATATTTGAAGTAATTACCTCTGTTTGTAAATCTGCAAAATCAATACCTCATTGTCTGAATTAATGTTGCTTTATAGTAAGTCTTGATACATAGCCCTGTATGTCTAGAGAGGGTTTAGGAAGCAGGTTCTCTGTGTTCTAGGATTTAGACCCTGCTTTGAGACATTCCTGGTTTGTGTGTGGTCGGGTGAATGGGAGAGAGGAAGGCACAGAGATCTTTCTCAGGGAGCAATCAATGTCTCAGCTTTCTTTGATTCTCCTCTAAGTCATTTTCTTTCCTAGCTAAAAGAGACTCTCCAGAATGGAAAAACCTGTGCTCTTTGATTCATCATATATTTTTTCAAGTCCATTTTTATGTTCTGAGTTTTACCCTATACTCTCTTGAGAGTGAGGCTTTTGAAATCCAAAAGCCCTAAGATTTACTTCTGCTCTCTGTTGCATCATTCCTCCCTTGAGATAGGAAATTATGATGACAGGATTGGTGAAAGAGCAAAAATTCTAAAGCGATGTTGAGGAGAAAACTAAATTATATCTCAAAATACCCAATTTGTCTAGAGTTCAAATGATAAACATAGGTCAAAGATAAACATCAGGAAGTCATAAACAAACTGATGATAGGTTAAAGTAAAATGTATGAAATGGATTCTTGTAAATGTTATAAACTAAAATTAATTAAGTCCGCTTATCAGAAAGCTCATTTGCTATAATTTGCTCAACACTGGCCCAAAAAAGTTTTCGACTGGGGAAAGTTAAAATAGCTATGGCAGGGCATGTCTTTATCTCTCAAATTCATCTTTCTGTGAACTACTTATATATAGTTGTTAATGGAACTCCTTTGGGCCGAAATTCATGAAGATTACAAGTGGCTTTTAAACAAATACTTGGTGACTTCCCTTTTAGAATTCCCTTTATAATGAAATCATCTAAATAATTAACAGTATGCATGGCTTTAAAACGTTATGTTTAAATAAATGAAAACTGAGAAAAAGTAATATGAAAAATGGTCTTTTTATATGATTTGTATTACCATTTAAGGTAGACACACAATTGGGTTAATAGTTTTCATTTTTTTTTTTTTTTTGAGACAGAGTCTCTTGCCCAGACTGGGATTCAGTAGCACTGTCTTGGCTCACTGCAACCTCCACCTCTCGGGTTCAAGAGATTTTCCTGCCTCAGACTCCTGAGTAGCTGGGATTACAGGCGCTCACCACCACATCTGGCAATTATTTTGTATTTTTAGTAGAGACAGGGTTTCACCACCTTGGCCAGGATGGTCTTGAACTCCTGGCCTTAAGTGATCCTCCCACTTCAGCCTCCCAAATTGCTTGGATTACAGTCTTGAGCTACCACACCCGGTTTAGTTTTCATAACCTAAAAATTATTTTTAAATAACTTGTATTTAAATAAACTCATATAAATAAATTCTTTTGTGAAGAATTTTGTTGAAAACTAACAAAAGTGAAAAACTTTCTAGGTTACAGGTGGACTTCATAAAGTTCATGGAAAATGTGTACTAGGAAAAAAACTATACATGATTTCAAAATTTGTTTGCACCAGAATAAACTCATACTAAATTGTTACGACATGTCTGAACAGGATCTAGTTTAAGGCACTAAGAAGGCTAAGACATCAATTTGAAAAAAGCCCCTATTAGAACAGCATAAATTCTGCTGAAATTGAAGTAAGAACAAACATCAAATTTACAGTGAGGCTTGGGGGAAAGAGTGATAAAATCAATGATGCTTTACAAAAAGTTTATGGGGACAATGCCCTAAAGAAATCAGTGGTTTATAAATGGATAACTCATTTTAAGTAGGCCTGAGATGATGTTGAATATGAAGCCCTCAGCGGCAGACCATCTACATTAATTTTTAAGGAAAAAATTCATCTTCTTTGTATTCTAATTAAAATGGACCGATGATTAACAGCAGAAATGAACACCATCAACATCTCAATTGGTTTAGCTTACACAATTATGACCAAAAAATTAAAGTTAAGCCAACTTTCCATTTGATGGGTGCCCATACCATTGCATCCAGATCAGCTGCAGACAATAGCAGAGCTTGCAATGGAAATTTTAAGCAAGTGGAATCAAGATCCTGAAGCAGTTTTTTTAAAATTGTAATAGGACACGAACCATGGATTTACCAGTAAGATCCTGAAGATAAAGCAGAATCAATGCATTGGTTACCAACAGGTGGTGGAAGTGGTCCAGTCAAAGCAAAAGCAGATGAGTCAAGAGCAAAGGTCACGGAAACAGCTTTCTGGGGATGCTCAAGGCATCTTGCTTGTTGACCTTCTGGAGTACCAAACAACATTTGTTTATCATGAGACTGTTTTGAGAAAATTAGCCAAAGTTTTAACAATATGTCCAAGAAAGCTTCACCAGAATCCTTCTCTACCACAACAATTCTACTCCTCATTTCTCTCATCAAACAAGGGCAATTTTGTGATAGTTTCAACGGAAAATCATTAGGCATCCACCTTAAAGTCCTAACTTGGCTTCTTCTGACTTCTTTTTATTTTCTAGTCTTAAAAATATTTGTAAAGGGTATCCATTTTTCTTCAGATAATAATATTAAAAAGATTGTATTGACATGGTTAAATTCTCACGATACTCAGTTCTTTAGGGATGAGCTAAATGGATGGTATCATCATGTACAAAGGTGTCTTGACCTTGATGGAGCTTATGTTGCCACATAATGTTTATATTTGTCATTTTTATGTTTTAATTCTTTTTTCCATGAACTTTTTCAAGTCCCTTTGCATTAATTTCTGTCATAGATATAACTATGTAACCTCATTTCTGTGATGGCTAGTCTGTTATCTGTACTTTTGCTCTAGATTACAGATCCAGCTCTTTACTGATAAACCATCTACTCAAGTGTCCAATACTTGAATAACCTTCCTGTACCCTCTCTTTTCCTCACCTCTCACACCTAATAAATTACCAAAGCCTCTTGATTTATTTCTAACTATTCTTGAATCTCTTCATTTCTCTCCTTGTCTACTATCAATATCCTAAATTATTACCATAAAGAGTCTGAAAAACTACAAAAGGTATCTCTGATTGCCCTCTTGTTACCCTCTATTCTATTATCCACCTTGCAAACAACAATGTCTTTTTAAATTAAAAATGCAACCACTCCATTCCCTTGCTTAAAGCACTTTCATTGTATCTTACTGCAACCCATGTCAAAAAAACACCACTTTGGGTGCCAGTCATCCAGAACAGATACTTCATAAATCTAGATATTCTTAAATTAAATTGTAATTTGATTTTCTTTCTTCCTCTTTATAAGAAAATAAGCTATGATTTCATGTTAATTATTGTGTCCCCAATGCCTTTGCATAAATGCAAATAAATTTTTCCTAACAATTGACTGAACAAATAAATTGGATTTTGCACAGCCAATGTCTAGGGATTTAGACGGGAACTCACCCCTGCTACACCCCGTACACTAATTGCAGTTAAAGTATGCTGCTACCAAGTGGAGCACGACCTCCAATGGCTAAGAAACTGAATTATGACTTCAACTGAATGACTTATATATTAAAATGTACATAACAGAAATTTCTGTAAAGTAATTATAAAGTCATAAATATTTTCCTATTATCAATAAAATAGCATAGAATGATCCAATTGTTGAGTAGAACTAAGTAACTATGGGTCTTCCTGAAGCTTGTCCACCTCATTGATTCCAGAACTCTTCATTTACTGAGTTTTAACTCCCTTAACCAAAGAGTTCCCTCAACAAAGGCTTTCTTACCTAACCAGCTTTATTAACATTTACTGCCTTGTCTCTCTCTAACTCTTTTGCAAAGAGAAGCCACATTTTGGGACGGGTGCAGTGGCTCATGCCTGTAATCCCAGTACTTTGGGAGGCCAAGGTGGGTGGATCACTTGAGATCAGGAGTTCGAGACCAGTCTTGCCAACATGGTAAAACCCCATTTCTACTAAAAATACAAAAATTTGCTGGGTGTGGTGGCGGACACCTGTAATCTCAGCTGCTCAGGAGGCTGAGGCACAAGAATCACTTGAACCCAGGAGGTGGAGGTTGCAGTGACCCAAGATCGCATCACTGCACTCCAGCGTGGATGACAGAGTGAGACTCTGTCTCAAAAGAAAAAAAAGAGAAACCACATTTTTACCCATGAGACTGACAAGAGATCTTGGTTATGTTGTGCATCTGCTCATCAGCACCACAAATATTTATTTGTAGGATGCATGTATTTTAATAAAAGTACCGTTTATCTCCATGAGGATACCTCTCTGTCCTTCATATTTTGAAGAAAACTGCTTTAAGTTTTCCATTCTATCTTCAAAGCAATGGTTTAGCCGAGGGTCATATGCAGTAACTTTATATTTTTCTGTTTCCTCAGCAACCATAATGAGTAGGATTATGTGCTTCTCTTCCTTTTGCTATAAATCCTCTTTGAGGACTGGAAAATACATGTCCAAGATATATCAGAGCATAATTTTGAAAACATATTGAAAGAATAAAAAATCTACATACAAGCAATTTCTTCATAAGGAGTCATTTCAGAATCTCAGCTCTCAGCAAGATAAATTTTCACCCTCAAAAATGTAGTATCAGCTCTGCTTTAGATACAAATAAATTGAGCCTCAGAAAAGATTTCTGAACATAAGACTTGATGAGCAACTGTGACCTCTATATCCATGGAAATCCTGCCATGACCATCATGACCATATGGGGCTCACAGTAATAGACTCTCTTTATAAATGAGTCTTGGCTGACTAAAATGTTGTTGGCATAAATACCACTATTCAGAAATAAATATTTAGATTGTTTTAAATGTACTCATAAATACATTTTAGGTTTGTTGTTGTTGTTGTTGTTAATTTTAGAAACATGGCTCTCATTCTCCAGAGAAAAAGGGAAGAAAGAAAAGCAGCAAGCAAGCAAGAAAACCTAAATGAGTTTGCGTGGAGACGCATCGGTTAAATATGTAAGAGCAGAGGTCAAAGGAGAGGGCACTTCCATTTGAAAGCCAGGAGGCTACAAAGGGGCCAGATCCAAGAGACTCTAAGAGGAGGGGACAGAGGCAGAACTACAGATAGTTCATGAGACCAGGTGCCAGCTGCCAGGCCCAATGCCTTTGTTCTCTTTTAGCCCCTTTCCTGGTCTGCATTCTGCCCTCTAGTTTCTATCTAAATTCAGCTACATCCTCTATTCACAGTTTTCATCCCGGATGTAACTATTTCTCTGTTATCAGCATCTGTGTTGCTTCAGATGGTGCTTCCTCATGTCCTTGAAGCGTTTCCTGAGGTACAATTCCAACTGTTTGGATTCCAGGTGTCATTAATGCCAACCATTAATCAGACATGTATATCCTTGTCTCCCACAGAGTACTAGACTGTTTGTTTATGATTCTGTCTAAAAGGACTCGCTGTAATGATGAAGCAGAGCTTTAATTGCTCCCAAAATGTTTAATCACACCTTACACATTCCAACCATAGAAAGTAATTTTTAAATAAGAGAATCATGAAATACTATCACAAATTCCTTATCTATGTAAATAACTTGTATAGAAGCACCAGTACATCTTTAAGGAGTACATCTTTAACTAGTACATCTTTAAGGAGATTGATTTACCCTAGAAATTTGACATGTTTGCAAAGCACTACTATTAATTTTCCATTTAATTGACTTCAGAGTTGTGTGCCTATCTATTTATAGTATATGACTTTCTTGCTCTGTATATATCTGTGTGCCTGTCTTTCCTTCATATCTAAGCAGCTAATTTTAAGAGCAAGCTTTCTTATCTTCACATGTATAACAAGAAAGCTATGAAGGGTACATTTAGACAACAGCTGCTTAATCAGTGTACAATAAGACAAAAATATCCAGTGAATAACCAGGATAAAAACAGTTTTTTAAAATAATATTTCAAAGGATAGATTTATTTGTCTTTCTTACCTGAGCTAAGTACTTTTTAGTATTTTTTGGTTTTTAGAGATGGGGTGTCACCATCTCTACATGTTGCCCAGGTTGGCCTCCAACTCCTGGGCTCAAGTGATCCTTCTGCCTCAGCCTCCTGAGTAACCCTACGGCTAAGTATTTTTAGGAACAGAGCCATCCCTGACCTATCTTGGTATCCCATAATTTACCTGGTACAACATAGGGCATTAAATCCAGTGGCTAATGGTTAAAATTTGTTGAATAAAAACACAATTTACCAAGTAAAAGAAAGCCACAAAATTAATGAAGCTGACACCTTCTTACCTTTCCATATTAAATGCTTGCTTCAGTATTTGGCTAAGAATAATCTTTCACAAATAGAGCGATTTATAAGTTGAGATGAAATATTGAAAGCACTATGTATAAGTCTCCTTTAGAAAATGTAATATGCAATTGATTTTTCTCCACTTGCTAAAAACACAAGTCTGCACCAAAAGGTTTTTGAGCTGAGTACATCAGGTTTCCATAGAAGCACATAAAGGTAATAGAAATGTTCTGTTCAGGAGTTTGCAAAATGATATCATGCAGTTCTCACTTTGAAATGTGTATTTGTTACTCATATTGACTCTGCACTCAAGTTACCCGTAAATTCTTTGCTTTTGTTGTAGGTGAAAAAAAACAAGTAAAAAAAAAAATAGTAACCACATACACAAATGATTAATGAGGCTCTCCAATGCCAAATGGTTTGAAAGATTCAGTGATAAATGCCTCTTACCCTTACTCATACTAGACAGAAAAATAATAGTTCTATCCTCCTATGAACATTCTGCTAACCTAAAAAGACCTTATTACTTAAAATTAAGATGTTAACCAATCTTTTTTTGGTCTCAGAATCACTAAATTGTTTATATCGCACCACATATGAGGTAGACTTTCAGAAAAGGTGATGTTAGCAACTTAAAGGGGATCACATGCCAGTTGATCACCTGTGTTAGTTTATGTATGATTTACAACAAGTGTATATCTTTCTTATTCAGGATTATGAATTAATTGAACATAATGTCAAAATCAGCCATGAATCAAGCTTTCTGTTTGCTTAGGTCATATCTAATGAGCACTTGGGGTCTCCCGAGTAATCATGGAGTTTCTGAAGGCACCTGTTGTTTTCTCACCCCTCCTGAAAAATACTTTGATAACTACAAAGGGAATACTTTTTTATGGTGTCTGTTGCTCATCACTTGCGGTCAGTATTTTCAGCATTGATTTGCTACATGCTAATTGTTTCTTATGCCTAGAATGGCATTTTAAGAAACTGTTTTTTGTTGAAAGAGATGTTCACAGGAAGATAGTGTGGGTATGAACACATCACTGAGCTTTAAGTAAAAAGTAAGCTGAGTTAGATTGAAGGTTACAATTTTTACATTGTGATTTAACACTCCTGGTCTTCTGGAATGAGTCCAGAGAGGAATATGCTTAAAATAGGGGTTTTTTTCGTTTCTTATATATTCTTCTTATATATTATTATTTATATATATTCTTATATATTCTTATGATGAGGACAAAAATCAAAGCTTTGTTAACTGTAACTATATTTTTCCTATCATATTGAAGTTTAGTGTGTTTTAGTGAGAATATTCTCGTCTAGGGGATCAAGTTCACAAAGATCTATGTAGAGCAGTTTCCTTGATGTAATCTAGGATCTGATCTAAAGCAGAAGTTGGCAAACTTTGTATGGCCCATGTACTAAGAATATTTTTTCCATTTTTAAAGCTTTGTTAAAAATAAGAAAATAAGGAATATTATGTGACCAAAATTTCAAATGTGGCCACAAAGCCTAAAATATATATTTTTTAATTTATTTATTATTATTATATTTTAAGTTGTAGGGTACATGTGCATAACGTGCAGGTTTGTTACATATGTATACTTGTGCCATGTTGGTGTGCTGCACCCATCAACTCGTCATTTACATCAGGTATAACTCCCAATGCAATCCCTTCCCCCTTCCCCCTCCCCATGATAGGCCCCGGTGTGTGATGTTCCCCTTCCTGAGTCCAAGTGATCTCATTGTTCAGTTCACACCTATGAGTGAGAACATGCGGTGTTTGGTTTTCAGTTCTTGTGATAGTTTGCTAAGAATGATGGTTTCCAGCTGCATCCATGTCCCTACAAAGGACACAAACTCATCCTTTTTTATGGCTGCATAGTATTCCATGGTGTATATGTGCCACATTTTCTTAATCCAATCTGTCACTGATGGACATGTGGGTTGATTCCAAGTCTTTGCTATTGTGAATAGTGCTGCAATAAACATACGTGTGCATGTGTCTTTATAGCAGCATGATTTATAATCCTTTGGGTATATACCCAGTAATGGGATGGCTGGGTCATATGGTACATCTAGTTCTAGATCCTTGAGGAATCGCCATACTGTTTTCCATAATGGTTGAACTAGTTTACAATCCCACCAACAGTGTAAAAGCGTTCCTATTTCTCCACATCCTCTCCAGCACCTGTTGTTTCCTGACTTTTTAATGATCGCCATTCTAACTGGTGTGAGATGGTATCTCATTGTGGTTTTGATTTGCATTTCTCTGATGGCCAGTGATGATGAGCATTTTTTCATGTGTCTGTTGGCTGTATGAATGTCTTCTTTTGAGAAATGTCTGTTCATATCCTTTGTCCACTTTTTGATGGGGTTGTTTGTTTTTTTCTTGTAAATTTGTTTGAGTTCTTTGTAGGTTCTGGGTATTAGCCCTTTGTCAGATGAGTAGATTGCAAAAATTTTCTCCCATTCTGTAGGTTGCCTGTTCACTCTGATGGTAGTTTCTTTTGCTGTGCAGAAGCTCTTTAGTTTAATTAGATCCCATTTGTCAATTTTAGCTTTTGCTGCCGTTGCTTTTGGTGTTTTAGACATGAAGTCTTTGCCCATGCCTATGTCCTGAATGGTACTACCTAGGTTTTCTTCTAGGATTTTTATGGTATTAGGTCTAACAT